>NC_077227.1:227597879-227697663 GCF_027887165.1 Monodelphis domestica | reverse complement strand
GTAGAGACCCAGAGAGACAGACAGAGACAGAGAATTAGAGAAACAGAGAGAGAGAGAGAGAGAGAGAGAGAGAGAGAGAGAGAGAGAGAGAGAGAGAGAGAGAGACAGACAGACAGAGACAGAGATAGGTGGTAGAAGAGGATTTCAAACAGATGCTGTGGATGGTATGAAGTGAGAAGTAGCCTGCCAGATAATAATAGAAGATGAGCGAGCATAAATGTAGATGACTCAATAAGCATGCTTTTAAGACCTTTTTCATCATTTGCTCAGAGGCTTCAGACTAGAAGGAAAGAACCACGGGGGAGGGTTGACCCAGGGACAGAAAAAGTGGAAAGGACAAAGGAACCCGGGGGAAAGAGATTTGAAGTTGAAAGGTGTTTACTTGTTGAAATGACTAATACAGGATCCTGATTATAGAAAGAGAGTGAATATAGGACAGTGATGCTGGTCTGAAATATAGCCTCACTTTTGCCTGGACCTGGGACAGTTTTCTTCAGGGACAGACCTATGATTCTTAATTCTGCATCTGAGAAAGGAGACAGGAGTCCTGACTGGCCGAAAGGCTACTCAGAGCTCAATTAGAGGAGTGGGAGAGAGGAAACTAACTGAGAAAGGCAAATATCTGCTTTTGAATGGTGGTCTGGAGATCTCTTTAGTTGCAGACATGCAAGGTAGTTGGCCTCCAGAATGTTCCTTGACTCCCAGGGTGCCTAGAGACTTTACAAAACACACTTCTCTTGATGTGCTCTTTCTGTCTTGAGAGAACTAAGATCTTTTCAAGGGAACAGGGAAAGAAAGGGAATACAAATTAGGGAAAGAGAGAAGGAATAAAGGACAGAGTGAAGGAAAGAATGGGTCCAGGATAAATGAAGTGGTGGGAGAGGTAGAAGGATATTATGATCCCAGAGGGGGAATTTTAAACTTCAGGATCTTGGAAATGGAGCAATTTGAGATGATAATGAAGATAAGCTTCATGTGATCACTTTGATGGTGACAGAGGTAGAGTGGAAATGAAACCATGGAGATGAAGGGATGGAAGAACTGAGAGACCATGGTGTTGGAAGGGCAAGCATTGTATTTAAATTATTGTAAATTATTTATTAATTATGTTAAATCATATAAATTCACAATATATTAATATGTACTTCTTGTAATACATAGTATGTTAATATCTAAGATAACAAAATACATAAATTAAAAATTATTTGTTACTATTTAAATTATTGTAAATATTTAAAAATTATATTGAGGTCATTAAGGAAGATGGGAATAGTTGGGGTATAGAGAAAAAAGTGTTGTACAGATGTGAGTCATTGAAGAGGGTCAGGGAGGGTCCTTGGAGGTGACAAGTCAATGAAAATGGCTGGGAAGAGACAATCTAATAAGATGGCATAAAGTCAGTGGAGAGGTTGTTGAGTGACAATGACCAAAGAAGAATTCAGAGTCAATGGAGAGCAGGGAGCATACCATATCTACTTCTAGGCTCTGTGAGTTGGGTTGCATAGGAATGAGAAATGGGTGGCAAAAGGACAGAATGTATTTGAGAAAAAATGCCAGGTTTCACAGCAACTTCTAGAAAGCAGATGTGTTATAGAGGTCAAGAATTTATTACCAATAGAAGCAAGATCAAGAGAGCACAGCAGAAGTAGGGTTGAGGAGGACAGGGATAAGGAAGAGAGGGGGCTGAGGTGGGGGACAATGAATACAAGCTGAGATAGCAAGAGAAAAAAAATCTATATCTATCTCTTTTTTTGGCATAAGCAGGAGGAGGCTCTGAGTGACTGGGTAGTAGGAGGTTGAGGTTTAATCATCACAGGGATGTTTGTAGAAAAAAATCCACCTCAAGATGATAAATAGAATTTGGGTGTGCCAACTCCGTCTCCCAGGTACATTTTGCTTCTAGGTGAATCCTTTCTGTTTGATAGCATCAGGGAAATAAGAAATAATGTGGGAGAAGGATAGAACGGAGGTCTTTGGGGGCAGTAGATTGAGAGCCAGGCCCAGAGATGGGAGGTCTTAGGTTCAAATCTGGCCTTAGACAATTCCTAGCTGTGTGACCCTGGGCAAGTTACTTAACCCTCTTGCCTAACTCTTAATACTTCTGCTTTAGAATGAATACACAGTATTGATTCTAAAATGAAAGGTAAGGGTTTAAAAAAAAAGAAAGGAGGCCTTTTACAGTTCTGATGAACTTGACATTATTGGAAATTAGGGACTTTTAAAATTTTATTATAGTAATACTTAGCACATTGTTGTTGTTCAGTTATTTCCAGTCATATCCTATTCCTTGTGACCCATTCGGGAGTTTCTTGGCAGAAATACTGAAGAGGGTTTGCCATTTCTTTCTCCAGCTCATTTCACAGATGAAAAAATGGAGACAAAAACAATTAAGTGACTTTCCCAGGATCCCATAGCTAGTAGGTCCAGATTTCAACTCATGAAGGTGAGTCTCCTCGACTCCAGGCTTGGCACTTTATCCGCTGTACCACCCAGCTGTCTACCCAGCATATGAGGTGCCTCATCAATGTTTGTGGAATTAAAGTATACAAATAGAAGGCATTATTGTTCTAATTTTCAGATGGGAAGAAAGGTACATGAGAAAAAAGTGGCCCAAATGGAGAATGTGTAGAGAGGGAAGGGATATGGGATTTTGGAGGCTTATGCCAATGTGCTGTGTACTGGCACTAAACCAATTTTTTTCTCCCTCTCCATCCTTCCTGGTGCTAAGTATATAGTGAGCCAGTACTCAGTGAATGAATAGGGGTGTGTGGGCGCCTAAGGAGGACCAGCATCTCAGGTGCCAGAGTTTGTTGAGCCCTTTCCAGAACTGCTCATCCACGTTTGGGGTTCACTCAGCACTCAACTCTCACTTGTACCTCCCAGAAGATATGAGCACAGCAGTCACATCAGTGAGCTGTCTCAGCAGATGGACTAAACCAGGTTGAAGGTAATTCAGAGGCGACAAAGACATCAGTGAGTTAGGGGGAGGTCCACCCCAAGCACGTGAAGACTTCTTCCAGTGGAATGGGTAGTTGAGAACAAGTTGTTCCAACAGCCATAAAGGTGGCTGAAGCAGCCACTGTGAAGCTCTTAAGGCTTGGCCAGATATGGAAGAGACCAAAGTGCATCCTGGGCAATCATCAATTCTCATGACTTTTGTCTTGTCACTGGACTTCAGAGACTCAGAGAATAAGGCTGAGGACTTTGTGCAACTCTGCCTCATTTAAATAGAATTCATGCACAAATCAAGATATCACCCTGGGATATCATTGCTCCTCCTCAAAAATGAAGGGCAAGGGGGCAGCTGGGTGGCTCAGTGGATTGAGAGCCAGGCTTAGAGATGGGAGGTCTTAGGTTCAAATTTGGCCTCAGATACTTCCTAGCTGTATGAACCTGGGCAAGTCACTTGACCCCCATTGCCTAGCCCTTACCATTCTTCTGCCTTAGGACCAATACAGAGTATTGATTCTAAGATGGAAGGCAAGGGTTAAAAAAAAAAAGATTAGATTTCTCCATGTTGTCCAGGCTGGAAGTGCAGGGGCTACTTATTGTCCAATCTCACCACTGACTGGTGGATGGTAAGGGTTTAAAAAAATGAAGGACAAACAACAACTCAGTGAGTGATCTAGCTGAGGGTGTGTGGAGGTATTTCTGTATAGAAGGCCACAATTTAAAAAATCAAGAAACTTTCTTTTAAAGTATTTAAATTTAGAGCTTGAAGGGTAGTCTTAAAATCAACGATTTGTAGAAAGACATTAGAGTTAGAATACAGAATGTTAGGTCAGGAAAGTTATCACATTCTCAGAGCTGGAAGGGCCTTAAAGGCCATTTATTCCAACTTCCCTGTTTTTCAATTGAAGAAACTGAGACCTGGAGAAGTGACTCATCCATCCTAAGTCACATAGATTTGTAAATGTAAATTTGACTCCAAATACAGCAGTCTTTATGAACTAGAATGTAAGAACTAGAAGAGACTTTAGAGATGAACTATTCTAACCATCTCATTTTACAAAGGTAGAAACTGGGGCCAAAGAAGGGTTGTGACTTTCTCAAGATCATATGTAGTAACCTTGGTTAATTATAGGCTATATTAGAGCCTAGATTTATTTATTCCCTGGGTAGCTAGGTGGCTCAATGGAGAGAGTGCAGGACATGATGTCAGGAAGAAATCTGACCTCAGATACTTACTAGGTGAGTGACCCTGGGTGAGTCACTTAACCTTGTTTTGCCTCAGTTTCCACAACTGTAAAATGGACTGGATCCCTAGGGATCTGGCCACTCCTGTCATGAGAGATGGACCCAATATTTCACCTGTCCCTTTCCCATCCCACTTTACATTCTGGAAACTCTAGAATACCCCCCCCCAAAACCAGGCTCCCTTGCCATCTACCCCTTTGAGGTCCTTTGTCTGACTCTTTATTATTATTATTTTTTTATTTAAACCCTTACCTTCTACCTTAGAATTAATACTCTGTATTGGTTCCAAGGTAGAAGAGCAATAAGGGCGAGGCAATGGGGGTTAAGTGACTTGCCCAGGGTCACACAGCTGGGAAGTGTTTGAAGCCAGATTTGAATTTAGGACCTCCCATTTCTAGGACTAATTCTTAATCCACCGCCTGACCCTTTATTTATTTAAAAAAACCCTTACCTTCTATCTTAGAATTAATGCTCTGTATTGGTCCCAAGGCAGAAGAGCAATAAAGGCTAGGCAATGGGGGTTAAGTGACTTGCCCAGGGTCACACAGCTGAGAAGTGTCTGACTGTCTGACCCTTTAGGAAATGAGTCTCATTACCACCCACCCTGATCACCATCCTCAGATCTACCATTTTGGAATCTGACTGGAATAAGGGAGGGGGTTAGTGGGTTGGGAGAGACATGGGGTTGTGGGGCTAATTGCTGTTTGGATATGTGGGGAGGGTGTTGGGTGGGAGTGGAACTGCAGTTTGTACAGGTAAAGTCGAGATTAAATATCCTTGTGGCATGAAAAAAAAGATGAACCATTCCAGTATCTTTGTCAAGAAACCCTCAAATGGGGTCACAAAGAGTAGGATATGACTGGAAATGGCCAAACAACAACTACTTAACCCCCATCCACTGTCTTTTCCACTGCACTATATCATATGCCAAAAATATATTTGCTTTTTGCCTGGGAGAAAGTAATTGAGAAGGGGTGATTGGTTCAGTGGATATTCAATTGGACCCCGGTGAAAAGAACTGTCAGATGGAGTGTGTGTTATTGGAGAGGGAGAGTGTGGTGGGCACTTGAAGGAGCCCTGGGAGATTTATTTCCAGACTGAGAAGCATGTGACACTTGTAGGTGTTGAAGCCATGACATCACAATGCTGGCAACATCATATTGTCAATACACTCCTTGTAAAGTCGCCCCACCCAAATTCTGCCCTCCTCATCTGAAACCCCAAACTCTACTACTAACTAGCTTTTTCAAAAAAGTGATCCTTTTGTGTAAGAAGAGTGGAAAGGCAAGAGAAACCACTCCGGGGCTTGATCTGTGCACTCTATTTGCAGGTCTGGTCCTCACTTGAATTCCAATAGCAAATGCAGCTTTTGAAGGACACACTTAAAGGACCTATGGAGAATTCTGGCATACTTTTCTCAAGGCACCTGGTACTAAAACTTTCTCTGCCTCTCTCCTTTCTAGGACTAATCTCATGAATAGGTATGATTTCAGGGGCTCTGGAAAATGTTTTTCACCCTCCAAAAAAGTTGTTCCTGATGTTGGTGCTCTGAAAATTCTATTCAAGAACCTAAGGATGTCATTCCCTATGAGACCAGGGCCCTAGTAGACTCACCTCGACACATAATGTGAAAAGGATGACAATTGCGGCATGTTCAGCTGCTTGGGAAGTGCTATAGAGAGCAGACACCCCCCTGAGCTCCTTTCTCTCTGAGGCAGTGTGAGGTGTAGTGGTAAAAGTCATACTGGTACTTAGGAAACTTGATTTCATGTACTAGCTCTATGACCTTGGGTAAACTATTGAACTCGTCTTGGGGTTTTTTATTTAAAAGATATATTTTTTAAATACAGGGAGTGGGACTAGAGGGTTAAAAATTTTAAATTATTTTAATTTTAATTTTAAATGATTACTATTATTTATTATTATTATGATTTTTTTACCAATAACCTGTAATAACAAATTTCCACATATGTTTTTCAAAGTTTTAGGATCCAAATTGCCATCCTCCCTTCTTCTCTCTCACTTTCCAGAGCTGGCAAGCAATTCAATCTGGGTTATGCCTGTATGGGACTAGGTGGTTTAAAAAAATTAGGTTTGTTGATAGTTTAGATCACTCATTTCTTGATAGTTCCCTCACTTAACTCCTGAAATTAAACCCTTCCTTGTAGCAAAGAAAGCCAGGTAAGCAGAATTAGCCAATAGAGTGACTATTGCATATCGTACTATATATATATATATATATATATATATATATATATGTATATGTATTTATATATATATATTTCTGCCCCCATAGTAATGCTCTCTCTGCTGAAGAAATAGATTTCATTATCTGTTTTCTGGGATCAGTATTGGCTTTTTACAATTACTAAGAGCCTGATGTTCTTTGCAATAACTTCTTTGTAGTCATTGTGTATATTGTTTTTCTGCTTTTGCTCATTTCATTCTCTTTTGAAAAAAGAAAACCCTTACTTCCTGTCTTAGAATCTAATTCCAAGGCAGAAGAGTCATTAAGAGTTAGATAACTAGGTAGCTGAGTAGCGCAGTGGATTGAGAGCCAGGCCTAGAGATGGGAGGTCCTGGGTTCAGATCTGATCTCAGACACTTCCCAATTGTGTGACCCTGGGTAAGTCACTTGACCCCCACTGCCTAGCCCTTACCACTCTTCTGCCTTGAAAACAATGCATAATATTGATTCTAAGATGGAAGGTAAGGAAGGATTTATAAAAAAAAGAGCTAGACAACTGGGGTTAAGTTCCTTGCCCCATGTCACGTAACTAGGAAGTATCTGAGGCCAGATTTGGACCCAAGTTCTCCTGACTCCAGTTCTGGCACTCTATCCACTGTACCACTTAGCTGCCCCTGCTCATTTCACTCTCAGCCAGTTCATCCAAATTTTCTCATGTTTTTCTGAGTTCCTCACATTTATCTTTTTAAAAATAAGTTTTATTAACTGATTAAGCAGATAATTTTGATTATTTGAGATTGAAAAGCTTTACACAAACAAAATAAATGCATCTAGGATAAGAAGAGAAATAGTCAAATGGGGAAATTTTGATGTAATTTCTTAGATAAGAGTTTGGTGACTTGAATATGTCTTTCTTTCTTCCATCTTCCCAGAGAGCCATCCCATATAGTAAAAAGACAAATGACTAACACACTCACACACATATATATGTATATATATATATATGCACATCAGTGTATGTTAACATATGGGCAGTATATGTTTATGTGTGGTATCCATGTATATAGATTTATTTACATACCCAAATATACATACATATGCACATGCACACATATACATACACACACACACACACACACACACGCACATATATACAATGCCCTTAACCAAAAGCCATTCCTCAATAGATAAGTCATCAATGGGTATGAACAAACAGTTCTTGAAAAAAGAATTGCAAACGATTAACAACCATATGAGAAAGAATACCCAAATTGCTAAAAAGAGAAATGAGAATCAAAGAAGCCCAAGGTTTTGCAAATTGGCAAAGATGACAAAAGATGAGAATGGTTACTGTTGGAGGGCTGTAGGAAGATAGGTACCCTGGTGTGTTATTTGTGGAGCTATATGTTAGCACAGTCATTTTTGAAAGCAATTTAGAATTATGCAAATGAGATCAATTTATCCTTGCCCTTTGACTCAGGGATTCCATTACTAAATATATAGCCCCAAATGATCATTGATTAAAAAAAAAAAGAAAATCCCCAGTGATGCTAAAATATTTTAATAGCAGCACTTTTTGTGATAGCGAAAGCTTGTAAACAAAGTGGATGATTATTGGCTAAAAAAATTGTGGTATATGAATGTAATGAAATATTATCGTGCTATAAGAAAGGACAATATAGAGAGGTATGGAAAGACTTACATAAACTTACAGAAAATGAAGTAAGAAGAGCCAAGGAAACTATATATACAATTACACCATTGTAAGGGGAAAGAACTACCACCAAAAAATGGAGAATGAATGTTGCAAAATTATAATGAACAAGCATAGCTACAAAGAAGAGATGTAAGACTAACTTCTCTACTTTTTTTGCAGAGGTGTAAAGTCCATGATTATGAAATATTGTATAAATCGTTAGTATTTTTGTACAAATTGATACTGCTAATTCTTGTTCACCTTCTTTTGGTTCTAATTTGTTTTTGGCATCTCAGCGAGGATGTGTCTAAGGCCATATTTGAACCCAGGACCTCCCATCTTCAGACCTGGCTCCCTATCTACTGACCCACCTAGCTGCCCTTTCTTTAATTTTTTTTTTTTTTTGCTATATGGGATGGCTCCCTGGGAAGATGGAAAAAGGAAGTACACATTCAAGTCAGCAAGTATTTACAGAATGTCTACAATGTGTCAAGTACTGTGCTAAGCAAACATTAGTTGAAAAAAATCTTATTGCAAAGTAATATTCTTCATTTTCCAAGTTTGTTTAGGTATTGCCTAAGTGATGGACAACTTCTTAGTTTCCAGCTATTTGCTACTACAATATTTTGGTAAATATCAGACCTTTCTTTCTGTCCTTGACTTCTTAGGAGCATATGCCCTCAACTGCTTTGCTACTTTTTAAAAGCAATAGCTTTCAGTCTAATAAATGTCATGTCTCCTTCCTACTTTTTTGTCATTTTCTCTTCAGGTTTTGGATCATATAAGTGGATGCATTATTTTATTCAGTTCTATAAAGGATCACTTGGTCTTTGGATGTAGCACCAAGACTGTAAATTAATTTTGCTGGTATCAGTTTGATTATATTGATATAATTCAACCATGGACTCTGTCTATCCAATTATTCAAATCTTTTTTTATCAAGTAACTTAAGGCAGTACTATTATAAATTTTGAGGGTCTTACAAATTCATATTTTGTGCATTTTGTAATTATTTTAATGGAATTTCTCATATTATCATTTCTTCTTTGTTTTTGCATCTATAACTGTATAGAAATGCTGATGACTTTTTTCCCCATCTTGGTTTCCTTCATGAATCAGCTCAAATATTACCTCTTTTAGGAAGCCTTTCCTAGTCTCTCTAGATGTTAATGCCTTTCCCTCTGAGACTATCTTCCTCTTACTGTGTATATATATATCTCATACAGTCCTTGCTATTTACATTCATTAACGAATTTGTATTCATTAGAATATAACCTCTTGCAGGGTGGGGATTGTTTTGCCTTTTTCTTTCTCCAGTGTTTAGCAAAGTATTTGACATATTGAGCATGCTGGACTCATAATTTCTGTTACTGGAGAGACTGAGACTGGTGGATCACTTCAGTTTAGAAATTTTGTCTTGCGGAAGGGCTAAAGCCAATTGGATGCACATACTAAATTAGAGACTAATGTGCTAAGCCCCCAGGAGGAGAGGAGCTACTAATCCACTTAAAGAGGAAAGTGAATAAACCCAAGGGAGAAATGAAGTGGTTCAAAGCTTCCCCACCAGTCAGCAGTGAGTTGGTCCCATAAGTGGGTATTCTACTTTAACTTGAGTGAAATAGGGAGACCCAGTCTCAAAAAAAAACTCTTACATCCTGCTATATAGTTATTACTAGATCTAGCTTAATTTTCTGGGGTTTCTAAGTAAATCATCATATCTACATTACCTGTCTTCTAGTCAAATATTTCAGGTTCTTAGGCATCTCCTGGGGCTAGAATTTTCTGTTGTGTGTTTTAACACAGTATTTCTTCTACCTGCATAAATATATGTTATCAGCTTCCTTCTAGCTCTAATATTCGATTGCCTTTTCATTTACTGGAATTTGGTTCCTATCTGGAGAAGGAGGCTTTCTCTCATTTTAGCTGATTTATTTTTATAGATGTCTTGAAAGGGACACAAGTTTAGATGAAATATGAACCAATTCTGAATTTCTTTGCATGGCAGTTATCTGATCTGTTGATCATTTGTAGTAGATCTAGAGGTATTTTATGGACAGATTGCTCTTTGAAATTATTTGTATACCTATTTCCATCCTCATCAGTTTTAAAATCTGACCAGAGTATTCTAATGCCAACAGATAAATGACTTAGTGTCCAGCTAACCATTTCCAGCCCCATTCAACATGGCATTCTCTTATCCAAATCCAAGCTCAGACATAGTTCTATGTAATATACCTATGTGTATGTCATGGTGGGTTAGAGGATAAAAGAAGAGGGGAAGTGATGTTTTCTTTCCCAAGTATCTGGATTCTGATTGACTAAAGGTGGATATGTCACTCCCCTGCTCAGAAATCTTCAGAAAATTTCCAATTATGTCCAAGATGAAATCCAAACTGCCTGGCTGCTATTTAAAGTCCTCCACAATGGAGCACTCTTCTCCATTAAGGGATAGTGGTCAGGAGCTCAGCTCATACCATAAAATTATTTCTAACTTACAATATTTTAATAGGGCAGCTAAGATTCCAGGCTGGTACTCCTTTTCTTTGAAGAGAGCAGAGTGGCCAACCTCTGGCCCTATCTTCCTGCTTCTTTTCCTGGCAGGAATCAAAGTCTCCCTTGGAGAAGGGTATGGGGATGAAACTTTAGAGATAACTTATTCTTTTGTCCCTGAAAGCCACATCGAGACAGATCTACATGTATTCACATGGGTAAAACACAGCTCAACAGAATACACACATCCCATAATCTCATATTGTGCTTTAAGGTTTGCAAAGTATTTTTATGTTATCTCATTTGGTCTCATTTGAATATAAACTCCATGAGGGCAGGGGATCTTTTATTTTTTTGATCTTGTACCCAGTGCCTAGCAAAATGCCATTGAAAAAAGTACAATACAGGCACTTAATAAATGGTTGTCAACTTGAATTAAATTGGGAGAGGAAACCCAAAGAGTTATCAGAGTAATATTTCACAACTTTAAATACTTCATCCATGAACAGAGATCCTTTGCCCTGAACTTCTTTGTAGATAGTTGATTAGGTTGCTTTGCTCAAAAATGTTATTATCTGGTAGTCAAATGTTGTATGATGAGGTTCTCCATATGTTTCTAGGCAGATTCTTGCAAGACAGACATACAATCTTTTGTTGGACCAATGGTTAGAAAACATAGAATTTAGAATTGGAAGGGGCCTCACTGGTCACCTAATTGAAGCCTTACTCAAGTGAAAATCCTTTCCCCATCATTCTCAACAAGTGGTCAGTTGGTTTTGAACCCAGATCCTTTGACTCCATAGCAAATGCTTTCCCTCCTATAGTACCATACTTACTAGAACTTGATTTCTGTTGATGTAAGATCTTGAAAGCTCATGTTTATTTCCATGCTTTTTTGGGGCATTAGACCAGGATTTAAGCGTCATCATCATCATCATCATCATCATCATCAATATTTATATAAGAGCTTTTCTTATAAAAGGACCTTTCTTCACTTCCTGAGAAAAGTGGTATTAGTATTATTGGCATTTTGCTGATGAGAAAAGTAAGGCTTAAAGAGATTAGTTACTGGGCACACTGTAAGTTAGTATAAGAACTAGAACTTGTACTCAGGTCTTCTGGCTCAAAGTCTGATGCTTTCCCCATTAGTTCATGATCATTCCCACTTCACAAATAGATACACAATGTTTGTGAGAACCCTGGCAAGTGCTATAGTTGGAGATGTGGGAAGGGGGAAAGGAAGTTATATCCTCTAAGACCCTAGAGAGTCTTGGATACCATTCATTCATTCATTCATTCATTCATTCATTCATTCATTCATTCATTCATTCATTCATCCTTCATTCATTTAACAACATTAAGGGCTTACTATTTTCCAGTGACTATGCTAAGAACTTGGGATAAAAAGAGGCTTCTTGCCTTAAGAAGTTTATATTATATTCCTGACACTTGGGTCCTTGTGCCACAGGGGTAAAACAAGGACCTTTTCTTGTCTTCCCTTCCCAATCTTAAAATAGTCTATGGTGACACTATCATTTGGCTGTGACTATTTACCATCCGGAGGTCAGATCTCTTCTCAGAAGATAAGATGTCTTTGTTCTTCAAGCCAATTGGACAGATGCAGTGAGGGGGAAGAGATAAAAGACTCAGATTCTGACTGAGTCCACTGCTCATGAAATATAGCATTTTCATCATTGTTGTTTAATCCTTTAAGTTGTCTCTGACTTCATGACCCCTTTGGGGGGTTTTCTTGGCATAGGCACTGGATTTGTTTGCCATTTCTTTCTATAGCTAATTTTACAGATGAGGAAACTGAGGCAACCAGGGTTAACCTATTTGCCCAGGGTCACACCATTAGTAAATGGTAAAATACACTGCATTGAGACATAAGTGATCTGGTTCTAGACCTGCCTGTCACCATCAACCAGTCATGTCACTTCTGACAAGTCAATTGGACCTTAACTGAAATATAAGTATAACCCATCCCTAACCTGACTATAGAAACAGAGGGCTAGAAGCATTTTACAAAACAGACTTTTAGGGATGTAAATGAGACACCAGCTAGCCTAGTTTCTTAGCCCTATCACAGAGGAGGAAGCTGAAACCTAGGGAGGGGAAGAGACCTTCTCCATTAGCAGACCCAATAAATGCAGGTATCCTGACTGACAGTAATCTTCCCATGACCTCAGGCTGCTAAGGTTAGAGAATTGGACAAGAAGTCCTTTCATGTGCCTTTCCTGCTTTAAGATTTATACATTTTGCCTAAGAAATTACAGAAACTCAGATGTAGCAAAGCTATAGTCCCTCCTGAGAGTATGAGCCGAAATAGTCACAAAAGAGGAAGGGTTATCTGAGCCTAACACGGCTTTACTTAGTACCTAGATAACTCAGTGACTGGCCTCAGCTGGTCTGTGGAAGACAAGAAGAGAGCCAAATTGATTGTTTGAGAAGTGATTAAAATGTGATAGGTAACTGTAGTGGAGAATTGTGGGCCATCCAATATGATAGATGTGGAACATGCAGAGAAGTATGGGAAAGACTCATGAACTGATTCAGAGTGAATTAAGGAGAACTAGTAAAACCGTATACACAATGACTATAAGATGTAAAGGAACAAAAAATAAATGGAAACTGAGTACTGGGAAATGATAATGACTAAAGGTGGCCCTGGAAGACAGATGGGAAATTGTGACATCTTCTTCGTAAAGTTGGAGACTATGGGAGACTGTCTATACTGTCAGAATCAGTTGGTGTGTTGGTTAATTTTGTTCCACTGGTATTAAAGTCTTTGGTACAAGGGGATAGCTTGATTTGGTTGGGTGGCTCAAGAGGGAGGTAGGTATATTTAGAAATGAAGATGTTATAAAATAAAGCTATAAAATATATAAAATAAAATATAGGTATGATTTTAAAATATGATAAAATAAAATCCTATCAACAAAACCTTCAAAGGAGAAAAGGCATTTCCTAGGCTTTTTCTATTCTTTTCACATACATCTGGATAATTGAGAAGCTGGAAGCATCTGCTCTCCCTTCCTCTCATTTTTCCCTCTTCCTGGGTGCATGCATCTATTTAGAAAACTTGAGCCATTACTGCAGCCTGGCTACTTAAACTGACAAGGAGTCGAGATGCTGTAAGATGGGTCCTAGAAACCAGAGGATCAGGCATCAGAATCCTCTACACTGCTCAGTGGTTCAAGCCTTAGCAATTCAGCTAACTAGTATTCTACTAATGGAGTCGAAACCTCCCTCCTGAAAGAAAAACAAAAGGAGTTTGTCTTCAGTACTTCTCTTTCTTTACAGTCCTTCACTTCCAACTAATTGCCCCATGTGTCCTCAATTCCTGCCTTTCCTATCCATAGCAAGATCTTTCATTTACCCTCAAATCTTTGTGCATAAATTTAACTTTTTATATGCTGAATCCTCCATACCTACCTCTAATTGCCTATGACTTGGATAACTAGCTGGTGCAATGGATAAAACTCTGAGTCTGGAGTTAGGAAGACATCTTCCTGAGTTCAAATGTGACCTCAAATACTTACCAGCTGTGTGACCTTGGACAAGTCACTTAACTCTATTTTCCTCAGTTTCCTCATCTGTAAAATGACATGGAGAAGGAAATGGCACTATCGAGATTCTTTTTTTTTAAGCTAGAAGGCAGAATTGAGTCATACTGTGGAGTATGTCCATATACACACATACACAAATATGTATACACATCCTTAAGTAGCTACTCTATTAAAAGACTAGTATTTTTTTTTAAGTAGCTATCTTATATCAAAGGCACTATGTGTGGTGCTAGGGGTACGAAGAAAAAAGAAAGTAAGTCCTTACCTTCAAAGAGTTTATATAAAATTATTATTGTTGTTCAGTTGCTTTAGTCATGTCTGACTTATTGAAGGTAAAGATGTGCAACAGAGAAGGGAGAGATTCAGGAGGACTAAAGGCCCCAAAGGAATCGAGGAGCAGAAGACTCAGCCTGAAGCTACCAATTTTAGAAGTCCCAAGAAAAGGCCAGCTTTCCCCTCAGATTTCTCTCCCATTTCCTATCCATTAGCAAACACTGGAACATATGTTATTTGTTTCTTCAGCCCAATGTTTATGGTGACTCGGAGGGAATTATGTGGACCAAAGGGCCCCTACGTAGCCTCTAAGCTAAAAAATGAGCTAATTTGTAAATGATGACACAGCACCGTAAACAACCATCAGTCCTACACTTGCCTAAGACCAACATGGCGGGTTCATAGATTGGGCATCTTGATTGTTGGAAGAAAACCAGAGCCCAGTATAGATTTGGGAAGCGAGACAACACTGAAAGAGTACTTATAAATATTTGTAGGATTGGAGTAGATTTTAACAATGAACAAACATATGAAGTGGCTACTATAGGCAATGAAAGAGAAGCTGCAGAGTAGTAGCTAGAGAACTGGCCTCAGAGCCAGGAATGCATAGGCTAAAGTGTGGCTTTTGACACATCCCTGCTGTGTGACCCTGGGTGAGTCAATTAACCTACCAATTCTCTAGGCCCATCATGTCAAACTCAAATAGAAAGGGGCTGTGAAACTGTATATGAGGATTTCTAGGGGCTATCTTTTGACTTAGAAAACCACACATTAACATTTTTGATGTTTTAGTCTACTTATTTATTTTAAAAATATTTCCCAATTGCATTTTGAACCTGGTTCAGGCTGCTTTAGAATTCCGTGTGCCTGTTTTGGGCTGTGGGTTTGATACCTCTGCTCTAGGCAGCTTGCTAAGATTCTTAGTGGAGAGAAGGCACTGACATGCATTGGTAGAAGGATTTTCCTTACTGGAGAGTTCCCTATTCTGGTAAAATTGCTCCCCTTATGGACACCAAAGCATTTAAGACCTGCCTTTGGCATAACTATCTGTGGGAACAAGTCACTTGACTTCCCACTATTCCAGGCAATTCTGTGAGAATGTTGTCATCAAGGGGTAGCATTGCATGGGGAAGGGGATTTCTACCCCAAGAATTCTCCACGCCAATGAAATCCCAGGTCTGACAAAGATATGCAATATGCCTCTACTCTTGTTCTCTTCTGAGACCCCATCCTGCCATGGAGATGATCCTGGGTTCCTGAAAGTGCACTAATAAATCCTGGAAGGTCTCAACGTACTGGGAAGCCTCCAAGGACAGGCCTGGCAGCCACCTGTGCCTTCTTCGAGCAGTCTAGCTAAGTATGGGGAGGGTGGCTACCAGGTGATGATGTTTCTTTGGCTTCAGCTCCTTGTGAAAGGAACAGAGGATCTGGGAATTACATCTAGAGAGAGAGTGCCCCCCTGACAAAATAACAGACCGTTGTGGAATAGATAGAGATTAGAAGGTAGAACTGGAAGGAAGCACAGAAATAATTTATTCCAACTGTCTCCTCTTACAGGTGAGGAAACTAAGGCCCAGAGAGTGAAACTGATTAAGAGTCTGCAGCAATTTCTAGAACAGAACACCTAGGTCTTCAAATAATCTTTTTTTGTCTTTTTAAAAAATCTGGTGCCTGGCACATAATAGGCACTTAATAAATGCCAGTTGACTGATCTTTCTTTCTTTCTTTCTTTCTTTCTTTCTTTCTTTCTTTCTTTCTTTCTTTCTTTCTTTCTTTCTTTCTTTCTTTCTTTCTTTCTTTCTTTCTTTCTTTCTTTCTTTCTTTCTTTCTTTCTTTCTTTCTTTCTTTCTTTCTTTCTTTCTTTCTTTCTTTCTTTCTTTCTTTCTTTCTTTCTTTCTTTCTTTCTTTCTTTCTTTCTTCTTCCCCCCTTCTCATTCTTCCATGTTGCCATGTAAATCCTGTCCACTCATTTCTTGTTGTTCACTCATTTCAATCATGTCTGAATCTTTGTGACCTCTTTTGCAGTTTTCTTGGCAAAGATACTAGAGTGGTTTGTCATTGAAACAGAGGCAAACAAGGTCAAGTGACTTGCTCCGGGTCACACAGCTAGGAAGTGTCTCTCAGATGTGAACTCATGAAGATGTTTTCCTGAATCCTAGTTCAGTGTTCTATCTGTTGTGCCCTTTCTTTTCTTGACACCAAAGCAATAAGAGAACCAATCCAGAGTCTCACCCCAAGGTTTGAGATGCAATGAGGCAATCATATAACTAGGAGGGAGAACAAACAGGAAAATCTTGCAAGTCAGTATTTCTAGCCAGTTTTATAGTAAAAAAAGCAGCTCTGCTTTAAACTTGTCCTTGCCCTTTATCATCCCAAAGGGAACCTAGCCCTACCACATGGGTACAGCCTGAATATCCAGTTATGATTCTGTAGACATTAAGCAGTTTTGTTTGTTCCTTCTTCCTCTTTTCCTCTCCTCCCATCCAAATGCCTTCCCTGGTCCTCCTTGAAATCCATTTACCCAGAGAGGAAACCTTTGATTCCTCTGAGTTGAAGCTTAAAATGTAAATAGGACAAATAAATAACTCCCACTTTTATAGTGCTTTAAAGTTTACAAAGTATTTTTGTAAGTTAGTAGAGCATTAAGATTATTGGCTTTGTGTAAGAGATCAGGATTTAAATCCTTACCACTTAATCTCTCTAGGCTAGGTTTCCTTGTCAGTAAAAGGAGAAGATTGAACCTCTAAGACCTGTAAGGCCTCTTCTAGCCCTAAATCTACGTAATTATGTTCTATAAACAACAGCATTGTGAAATAGGTAATAAAAATATCATTCGCTATGTTCACGTAGCCATAACTAGGATAAGGCCATCTGTACTGTGCCTCAGGTGCTGAAATGAGAGGGTGTTTAGAGTACTTGAAATATTTGATCAATGTAGAAACAATAGAACTTAGCACCTTCTTATTAAAAATAATTAGTAAAAAACAGGAAACAACCAGCTATTGGATTGGAAGAAGTTCTTCTCTTGCCACAATCCTAGGGACTTTTGAGGAGCAGCCTGGTAAGGTACCTTATGTTTTTTAACTCTTGCATTGAAGTGATTTCCTGATATATACTCTATTCTCATCATGTTTTATGCTGCTGGCTCCAGGGTAAAGTTTGTAATACTTGACTTCAGTGCAAAAATGTCTAGTTTTTGGCTCAACAAATGCTCTGAGAGAAAGGAACAATATTTAATATTCATATTCAAATATAATTGATACCAAAGCCTTTCCTGAGAACATATTTGCATGATGGTATTGATGGGGAGACAGAAAAGGAGAGCATAAATGTTTGAGGGGAATGAAAATGAAAAGTGGAGACTGGAAATGGCTTGAAAAAGATTCTGAGAGTACAATTTGTTAAGGTCTAAAAAAAAAATGAAGCGATTTTTACCCAAGACCACAAAGCTATTAAATGGCTGAATCAGGATTTTGAACTGAGATCTTTGAAAACTAAGTATAACGCTTTGTCTGCATGATGCAATTTCTCCTCATCGAAGATTATAAATGGGCTGCAAAGTCAGCCAGGACAGTTTTCACCGGGTTCTCTCACTTCCTATTTCTGAAGCGTTCTACAAAATGGTCTTTTCATGTTTACCCCTTCACTTAAATTATTGGTAAATTCTTTTGAAACTCTTTTGAAACAAACAAAAAAAAAACTTTTGAAAATTTCTGGCTTGACTTTAAGAAGGAAATGGGGGGGCCTCTATGGGGGCAGGGATGGTGGAAAAGAGAACCCTTTCCTCAAGAGGTTTGGAGGGAGTGTGGCTCCAGCCAGCATTTTCAAGGTTACAGAGTAAAGCTAGAAAGAACAGTTTGTTCCAGGTGGAATTTGGGACTTGAGTTTATTCCTTTTCCCTTGCCTGGAACTAGCAGCCCACTCAATCTCACATTCCAAGCAAAAACTATGGAACTGTTAAAGCTGTTACATGAGAAGGAAACTTGAATTCCTTTGAGGTCTCATCAGGTCTTGGTATGTCCTTGTAGGAATCCCAGCCTCCCAAGTTGTTCCTCCACTAAGCTCAGGAGTTAATAGCCACACAGTGTTTTTGCTTGTCTTTAGCTTTTGAGTTAACAAAGTCATGACCCAATGGCAAGTGGAGATCTTAGATCTTAAAGATAAAGACAGTTTAGTTCAATTCATTCACTTGAGGGAAGAGGAAACTGAGGCTTAGCCAAGTTAGATAGCTGATGGCACAGTGAATTAAGTCTTGGAGTTGGAGTTAGAAAGGCCTGAATTAAAATCTTGAATTTGATGCTTACTGGCTGTGTGATCCTGAGCAAGTCACCTAATTAGCTTCTATTTTCTCATCTGTAAAAATGGGGGACAATAGTAGTACCTACCTCCCAGGTTTGTTGAGAGGATTGAATGAGATAACTACATGTAAGGTATTTTGTAAAGTGCTATGTAAATGCTAATTATTAATAGTGGAAGGAACCTTCAATATGAAGCCAGAAGAATTGGATTCAAACCCTAGTTCTGCTATTTACTTTCTGTAAGACCTTGGACAAGTCATCAGCTGTGACTTCCTTTTCTATAAAGTCAAGAAGTTGTATTTTTTTGGTTTCTTTCTTTTAAAAAAAATTAAAAAATCATTACCTTCTATCTTGGTATCAACATGTAAGACAGGATAGTGGTAAGTTCTAGTGCTACTTGACTGAGGTAACTTGCCAAAGGTCACATAGCCAGGAGAGGTCCAAGTTCAGATTTGATCCAGGCCTTGGGCTCTATAGACTAGACTACTTAGCTACTCCTGGACTATATGATTTCCAAGATCCTCTCATACCTCTAACTCTTATGACCCACTCAAAGTTACCTGAATAGTAGAAGACAGCCAGGATTCACATCTCTTGATTTCAGATCTCTTTCCTTGACTGCCTTTTGATTTCCTTTATTTCCTTGCATTCCTCTTTATTGCTAGTAATGGGGAGAAAGGTAGCACTCAGGTTGTGAAATTGTCTGATCAGACAGTGGACCTGAGTTTCTCAATATTTTTGACTGAAATCTTTTTCTGAGACCTCTGTCTCCCCAGGAAAGATTAGAGATAAGCCTGGGGCTGTTTATATATTCTTGAGTGTCACTCATCACCCTGAAGACTACAGAACACTTTATCAGTGTAAGGTAAAACTATGCTCTGGGAACAGCCTTACTGTCTAAGGAAGGGACATTCCAGGGACACAGACTTAAAGTGGTTACTGTCTAAGGAAGGGGCATTTCAGGGACACAGACTTAAAGTGTAAGGGGCCCTACTCTCATATTGCCCTCTGTGCTGGGTGTTTTCCAAAGAGATTTAATACAATTACTAATACTAGGGACCTGGAAGTGAGTGGGTTAGGTATCCTCATGGTTTCTAGGTCAAGTCCTATGGATAATATTGGGTGTTATGCAATATTTTCAATGATTTGTTCTTTGACCCACATATTCTTTACAGTTAGATTATTTAGTTCTCAATTAGTTTTTAATTTATATTTCTATGTCTCTTTATTTAATGTGATTTTTATTGAATTATGCTTTGAAAAGGATGCATTTAATATTTTTACTTTTTTTTTGCATGCAGCTGAGAGATTCTTGTACCCTAATATATGGTTGATTTTTTGTGTAGGTGCTATACACTGCTGAGAAAACAGCATATTCTTTTCTATTCCCATTCAGTTTTTCCTCAGAGGTCTATCATAGCTAACTTTAGTAAAACTCTATTTATCTCCTTCACTCCATTTCCCCCCTTTTAGTTAGATTTGTGTGGAGAGGGGAAACTTGAGGTCCTCCCACTGGTATAGTTTTACTATTTCCTCCTGTAATGAACTTAAATTTTCCTTTAAGAATTTGGATGTTATGGAAATGGGTTTGAATCAAGAACACTTGTGATATCCAGTGGAATCGCGTGTGGGCTGTGGGATACGTGGGGGGGTGGGGGGGAGAAAATGATCTTTGTCTCCAATGAATAATGCTCAGAAATGACCAAATAAAATAATGTTTTAAAAAAAAAGAATTTGGATGTTATACTTTTGATTCATAAATGTGTAGTATTGTTATTATTTAATTGTCTATGGTACCTTTTAGCAAAATGTAGTTTCCTTGCTTATGTTTCTTATTTAGCTCTATTTTTACTTTTGCTTTTGTAATCATGATTTCTTTTGCTTTTTCGTAAAACTTCAGCTGAGGCATAATAGATTCTGCTCTACCCCTTTTACTTTACTCTGTTATAGATCTCCCTGCTTCAGGTGTGTTTCTTATTAAAAAAATGTAAGATTCTGGTTTTAATCTACTCTGCTATCTATTTTCATTTTATGAGTAAGCTTATTCCATTCACATTTATAGCTATAGCTACTGTTTATTTCTCTCCATTTTACTGACCCCCCCCCCCCATTATCCTTTTTCCTTCTTTCACCAGGTCTCTCCTCAAAAGTGCTTTGCTTCTGAACACTATCTTCTCTAATTTGCCCTCCTTTCTACTAGCTCTCCCTCTTCTTTCCCTACCCCCTTACTTCCTCATAGGGTAATATAGATTTTTTTTACCCAATTTAGTGTGCATATTATTCCTTCTTTGAGCCAATTCCAATAAGAGTATATAGTTCAAACATTGCTTGTCATGCTCCCCTCACCATTTCCCCTCTCACTGTAAAAGCCCTTTCACACCTCTTTTTGTGAGAGAATTTCCCTCATTCTACCTCTCCCTTCTCCTTTCTCCCAGTGTAACCCTTTTTCTCATCCCTTAATTTTATATTTTTGGATATTATCTCATAATCAACTGGCACATGTGCCCTCTGTCTATGTACACACTCTCTCTCACTGCTGTAGGAATGTAAACAGTTTAACTTTATTGAATGCCTTATGATTTCTCTTTCCTTTTTATACTTCTCTTGAGTCTTTTATCTCAAAGTCAGATTTTCTATTCAGCTCTGGTCTTTTCATCAGAAATGTTTGAAAGTCCTCAATTTTATTAAATATACATCCACCACTTGCAAAAAACTATATTGTTTTCCTGGGAAGGGATATCCTTGATTGAAATCCTAGTTTCTTTGCCCTCTGGAGTACTGTATTCCAAGCCATCCAATCCTTTAAAATAGCAGGTGCTAAATCTTGTATTATCCTGATTGTGGCTCCACAATATTTAAAGTGTTTCTTTTTTAGCAGCTTGCAATATTTTCTCCTTGTCCTGAGTGCTCTGGAACTTGGTTATAATATTCCTGGGAGTTTTAATTCTGAGATCTCTTGCATGAGATGAAAGATAGATTCTTTCAATTTCTATTCGATACCCTGTTTTTAGCCCATCAGCACAGTTTTCCTTGATAATTTCTTGAAATGTGATATTTAGTCTCTCTCTCTTTTTTGACCATGGCTTTTAGGTAGTGTATAATTCTCAAATTATCTCTCCTCAATCTATTTTCCAGGTTGGTTGTTTTTCCGATTCGATCTTTTTCATTTTTTTTAAAAACAATTTCTTTGATTTGAATGTATTATTTCTTCATGTCTCATGGAGTCATTATCTTCTACTTGTCCAATTCTAATTTTAATGAATTCTTTTCTTCAGTGCATTTTTGTACACCCCCCCCCCATTCAGCCAATTCTGCTTTTTTACAGAGTTCTCTTGAGTAGATTTATATATATATATATATATATATATATATATATATATTTTATCATTTGACCCATTTTGTTTTGTAAGGTGTTATTTTCTTCAGTATTCTTTTTTGTATGTGTCCCTTAACAAAGTTGTTGATTTGTTGACCTTTTTAAAATGATTTTCTTTTATCACTCATTTCTTTCCCCAATTTTTCCACTGCCTCTATTATTTAATTTTTTAATCTTTTTTTAAACTTTTTTTTTAAGTTCTTTCAGCTCCTGAGACCAATTCACATTTTTCTTGGAGGTTTTGCATATAGTAGTTTTGATTTTAGTCTTATTCTGAATTTGTGTTTTGGACTTTCTTTTAACTTTATATATATATAAATATAAATATAAATATAAATATATATATATATATAATCAGGTTCTCTTTTGTTGTTTATTTTCCCAGCCCATTTCTTGACTTTTAACTTCATGTTAAAGTTGGGCTCTTCTTCTTCTGGAAAGAAGAGGCACTGTTCCAAACTTTGGGTTTTTCATGCTGCTCTTTTCAGAGCTCATTTTTTGGGGGGGTGGGGTGGGGTGGGGTGGGGTGGGGAAGGTCTGTAAGTTTCAATTCTTTCAAGATCATATGATCTAAGGAGAGGTGTAGTCATTGCTTTCCTGATCTGTACTCTGGTTTGTGAATGACCACAAGCACTCTTTTACCCTGGAATTGTGACAAAGCTCCTTGTTCTTCCTTGTCCTGGAGCTGTGACTTGGATCCTGTATGGACAAGGCAACAAAGTCCTGTTCCCAGTGCCAGCAAAGGGTCCCTATTAATTTCCTTGTAACTAGTTGTGTGGCCCCCTCATTGTTTGTAGACTAAGTGTTCCCAAAGCCACTATAGTAGATTCAGTCATCCACAAGATCTGTGGCTGGCTTGTCAGGCTTGGTCTGTGCTGGACTGTGCTCCACTCTCACCCCAGTGAGACAGACCTTTCCTGTAGATCTTCTAAGTTGTCTTGAGCTGAAAAACTATTTATCTATGTCCTTTTGTAGGTTCTGCTGATTCAGAATTTGTTTTGATATATTATTTTAAAATTATTTAGAAGGAAATTTGAGAGAGTTCACCAAGTCCCTTCTTTTACTCCACCATCTTGATTCTATTTTTCTCATTCTGAATTTTTTTCAAATCCATATACTATGGAATTTTAAAGCTACAAGGGATCTTAGTGATAATCTAAGATAGTCACTTAAAAAAAAGATGAACATGAGAATTCTACACCTCTTGAGAGGTGTTGGTCACAGGACTTTTAGCCATTAGATGCTCAGAATGGGCCAGTTGTATAGAGATAGAGTAGTGTCCTTGGTGGAGCACTTGATTTGAAGCTAGAATCTAGAATTTGCTTAGCAAGAGAGATAGTGTGAGGTAGTGGAAAGAAGGCTGGATTTGGAATCCAAGGATTCAGGTTCAAACCCATCTATGTTACTTATTATCTGTGATTCTTTGGACAACTTAATTAACTTTTCTGGGATTTGTTTCCTTACAAAATTAGGGAGTTGGACTAGATAGCCTCTAAAATTCCTTTTAACTCTGATCAATCCTCTAATTTTTCAATTTCTTCACCTATAAGATGAAGTGAACTAGATGAACTCTAAGGTCCATTACAATTTTAAATCTATGATGTTTTGAGAGAGAAAGAGACACAGAGAGAGACAGAGACAGAGAGAAAGACACACAGAGAGAGACAGGGAGATTGGCGAGGTGGAAGGTCAAGAACAGACTTCATCTGAGGCAAGAGTAAAGAAGGAGAAAATGGGTGAATATATACAAAGGAATGGAGATGGAGAGAAAAGATGTGTCATGTCAGATGGCCTCTATTTTTTCCCCATAAAGTAGGAAGTAAGGGTACTGATGAGAGGGGTCTGGGGAAAAGTGTTGGGGGTTAAGTGGACAAAATAACTCTTGTAATAGTTCCTGAGGAGAGAGAGTAGGAGAGAAAATGATTCAAGAAAGAAAGTTTTTTCTTGGTATCAACAAAGACACACTTTCTGAGATCAAATGATATGAAAATGTTGTGAAACTCACTGCCCTAATGATGTGACTTCTTCCAGAAACATTTGGTAGGGTGGGAATATGAATGATGAAAGTGGACAGAGAGAATTATTGAAGTCTGAATGACAGTAACACAAGGGAGCCAAGGAGTCAAGGCTGTATATTGAACTATAGGGTGAGCACAGAAGAGAAGACCATGAGGCTTTGTAAGGCCAAGAGCAGCAGTGATGGCCTGGAAAAAACCAACCAAACAAACCACAATAACACTAAAGGATGTAGGACTAATGATGAAAATAAGGACTACGATTTAGGTTTAGGAATGAGACAAGAGAGATAGAAGTAGAATTTCAGAATTCAGAATGCCAGAAATGGCAGTTATGGGTGATTATTTAGTCCAAGAATAACCATCCCTGTGAATAGCTGACAAGAGTAAATTAGTTGTAGGTCATGGATGCTGATTTGCTTAATGAACTAAAAAACAATAAAACCAGGCTATTGGAAAGAAAGTAGCATGCATATTGAAGTCCATTAAGATCTGGGCAGGGTTTGGTTTGGAGAGAAAGTCTGTGAAGTCAGGCTCTGAACTCCTTGAGGAAAGGAAGTGAAAGGGATTGATAGATCATCACAACAAAACTTTGCTGCACTAAGGGATATGGAGTAGGAATTCTTAACCGGAGTTGCACATATTTCCAAATGGTCCTTGGATAAGTTTCAGGGATCAGTGAACTTAAATGAAAAAAAAAACCTCATTATTTTCACTAACCTCTAACTGGATTTGTACACATTTCTTTCAATTATGAATGTACATAACAAACATTATGTTAAGAAAAGAGTTCTAGGCTTTATCAGATTGCCGAAGGGATCTGTGACACAAAAGAGCATTGGATCCTGGTTTGGGAGTTGGAAGGAACCTTTGAGTTCTAGTCAAAGCTTTGAGATAAAGAACTGAGGTAGTTGAGTGGTATAGTGAGTAGAAGTGCCAGGCTTGGAGTCAGGAATACCTATATTCCTCAGCTCAAATCCAGCCTCAGATATTTACTAGCTGTGTGATCCTAGGCAGCCACTTAACCTCTGTTTTCCTCACTTTCTTCATCTATAAAATGTAGATAACAATAGACATGACTGTTGTGAAAACCAAATGAAATAATAATTATATAGCACCACAGTGACTAGCATATTGTGAATTCTATAAAAGTGTTAGCTATTATTATTATTATTATAGTGCTGAGAATCAGGAAGACCAGAGTTCAAACCCTGCCCCAAACACTAATTAACTATGTGCCCTTGGAAAATTCCTTATCCTCTATCTGCCTCAGTTTCCTCATCTGTAAATTGGGGATAATAATAGTACTTATCACCCAGGGTTGTTGACACTAAAACAGAAATAATAGAAATCACTAAAGAAATGCTAGCTTATGATTATTGTTCTTATTGTAACCTCCTCTCTTCCTCCTCCCCACTCAGTGTCCAGGAGCTGGCAAAGCCCTAGCTGTTTGGCCTTAATTAAACCTGTTGTCTTTGAGAGTTGCTGTGGCAAAGGAAAAAGAATAGAAAAGAAAAGTTAATCATATTTGGCCAACTTGGTAATGAGTTGCTCCAAGCTTAGCTAGTCAATTCTTATGCAATAGACTATTTGGACATCATTAGGCTTTTCCAGCTAGGTGGAATGGGTCAGATCTCACATTCTGCTGGAATCTATTTTTGAGGACTTCCCAGACTTCCCAATAAAAAACAGGAGCAAGTCATTGCACATAGTGGCGATTTGATACATATATTAAAAATGTAATTGAATTAGGATGCTTGGTCCCAAATTCAGTAATGTGAGAATGATTTTACTCTGAATTCTATGACATACAATAACGATGCCATGCATTAAGTTCATGTTAGATATTTGTTCCAAGTTTTGTTGTTGACCTTGATCTCCATCTCTACTAGCGATGCCAATTTTTTAGGATTATGAAATCTGGGCTTGGATCACTGACATGGAATATTCTGGCTTTCATCAGGGAAGATCTCTTTTCTTAACTACGACAGCATCCACCTAGGCTCTTCTCTCTATTATTGTTTTTTTTTTTAGAGGGAAGAAACCATAGAGATGAGCTGACTCAATCCTCTTATTTTATTGAGAATAGAAGAGTAGCAAGGAAGGGTTAAGTGATTTACCCAAAGTCCCACAGGTCCTAGAGTTGTGATTCAAGCTCAGGTCTTCTGAGTCTGGGCAGTTAGATAAATGCAATAGATAGAGTGTTGGGTCTGGAATAAGGAAGAACTGGGTTCAAATCTGGATTCAGATACTAGCTTTGTGACTTTGGGCAAGATGCTTGACCCCATTTGCCTCAATTTCCTTATCTGTAAAATGATCTGGAGAAGGAAATGGCAAACCACTCCAATATCTTTGTCAAGAAAATTCCAAATGAGATCAGACTGAAACAACTAAACAACTACAATGACTTCTAATTTTATTCTAGTATTCTTTCCATTTTACTTCCACTTACCATTCCACTATCACATAGAGGGAGGGGAAGAAGGAAATAGGCATTTATTAAGTGCTGCTATATGTTCCAAGTGCTTTATAAATATCTCATTTGAGCCTCTCAATTCTGGGAAGCAGGTACTGTTATCCCCATTTTACAATTGATGAAACTGAAGCAAAAAGAGGTGATGCCACTTATCCAGAGTCATCTAGCTAATAAGTGTCTGAGATTGAATTTGAACTCAGATCTTCCTCACTCCAGAGCCAATATTCTATCTACTTTGTGATTTATTGTTGTTGTTGTCATTCAATTGTTTCAGTTACTTCCAACTCTTTGTGATCTCATTGAGGTTTTCTTGGTAAATATCCTAGAGGGTTTTTCATTTCCTTCTCCAACTCATTTTATAGATAAGAGAATTGAGGCAAAGAGGGTTAAGTGACTTGTCCAAGGTCCTACAGATAGCACATATCGGAGGTCAAGCTTGGTACCTTATATATTGCATCACTCAGTTGCTCTGTTAACGTTAGGGACTCTTTATTCCTACTTTTTCATTATTTTCCTTTGTCATTTCTGTTCCTCTAAACAGATTTTGTTAATATTTTGTCTAGTTCCTCAAAATAACTTGGTGGCTTAATAAATAATATTAATAATATAATATACATATAATATAATAATAATAAATAATAAAAGCACTTATCTATAAATTAATTAGAAGGTGTAATTTTTATTAAGTTAGCCCAGCCATGAATAATGAATGTGCTGTCCATTTTCTGTGTTTCTCTATTTCTATAATGGGGGTTTGATCCATACTTAAGCCACCCAAGATGGTGTTACCTATACTGAAGACACTGGGCTGCTGGCTTTTGAGAGATCGAAGAACTAGTGCTTACCCAGGCATTCTGTAGTGGCCTACCATGAGCGTAGGGGCAGCATTTTTCTATTGGCTATTTATCCAGCATGGTCTCCATCTTTAAGTTTCCTGATAAAGCACAGCTGGAGCTGTTCTTGCATTCAGGTCTGAGGGTGAAGACTCCTTCACTCGCCACCAGGTAGGGTGGGCTAAAGGACTGTCTCCTTACCACCATGTATTCCTTCTGAGATCATGTAGTCCTGGGAAACAGGACTGGGGCTTTGATCTTTTACTTGTGCTTTCTTAAATTCTAGGTATTGGGCATCTAGGTGATACAGTGGTTAGAGCTCTGGGTCAGGAGTCAGGAAGACCAATCTTCCTGAGTTCAAATCTGGCCTCAGGCATTAGTTGTGTGACTAGATAGGTCACTTAGTTCTGTTTTCTTCATTTTCCTCATTTGCAAAATTAGCTGGAGAGGGAAATGGCAAACCACCTCAATATCTTTGCTAAGAAATCCCCAAATGGGGCCATGAAGAGTTGGGCATGACTGAAATGACTGAACAACAACAACATTATAAGTTTCAGGGGTGGAGATGGGGGAGATCCAGGGTAGATGTTGCAACCAGCCCAGTAGCAATGCCCTGAATAGCACAGGTATATGGGACTGTGAATCTTCTGGTTTGGGGCCTGAACTTGGTGGGGCTAGGGCTAAAAAGGAGAGGCAGTTGGTACAGGGAGAATTATACCCCCAAAATATTGAGGGGAGGATGTTTGCGTGCTTGTTTTTGCTATTATCTTCCAAATAGATATCCCTTTGCAAAAGCTGCTCTAATGTTAATTGGTTAAATGGGAATGGTGTGCTAGTCACTGGACCTCTAAAATGGAGGGAGCATAGTTGTTGGAGGTTCAAGCCAATAGCAGAAAGACTCCCCAATCCCTTCAGGATACTAGAAAAATCTGCAGAGGGAAAAATTGGAATAAGACCTTGTCCTTAGACAATGGGACCAGAACAATCATGTTACACTTAGGAATTATTTTTCCCCCTTTTTTTCTCAAGTCAGCACTTGATCCCTGCAATTCATTTTGTTTACACTAATTGGATCCCATTCTTCTCCTAGAGACTCTCCCCCAATCAGCACCATTACCCCACCGTATCTTAGTTTCCTTGAGTTTCCTTTTTAATTTAGTCTTTCTTGGATTCATTACTCTTTTTTGAGCCTTCTTTTTACTAGGTCAGATAAAATATGTTTCATAATTTCCCCAGCCTCCTCCTTACCCTATCCTCATCTATTCTGTTAACTTGAGTACCACTTATTTGTGGTACTCCTTTCTGAGAAATGCTAGTTTGCCTTCTTTCTCTTCCTCATTCATCTCCCTTTCTAGATTATTCCAAAATTGTTCTTCCATTCATTGTCTTTACACATACCCAGGTTTCTTTTCTTTCCTTTTCTTTGGGCTCTCCCCACTACAAATGAGAGTTTCTGAAAGTCAGAAGCTTTCCTTTCTCTTCTTTCCAATTGACCTAAAAATGAAATTTCAGATCTTAACCATTTCTCCCTTTCTCTCCAGTTTTTTTAAGCCTAATGTTTTCCGGAGGATCCTCATTCCCAGAAATGTTCATTTATAGAAAGTTGAATGATGTGGTAGAAATCATTCTGTATTCCATGCTTGACATGACTATGAGCTTGCTTTTTATATTCATCACCGGCCCGTCTTAAGGATATCACATTCTGCCTCTAGATCAGTATCTCTCATATCCCTTGCTTTCTGCTTGGGATGCTTCTCTAGGACCAGAAATACTCCCTCTTGTAGTGGGATGATGACTTGGGAGGCAGCTGGGTGGTGCAGTGGGTAGAGAAGTTGGTCTGGAATCAGGATAGACCTGAATTAAAAAATCTGACCTCAGACACAATGCCACCATGTGACCTTAGACAAGTCGTTTAACCTCTGCCTCAGTTTCCTGAACTATTCTTCAGTATTTCCTTCTTAGAGTTGTGAGGAATGAAGTACTTAGCACAGTCTCTGGAATATAATGGGTGTTATAGAAAGGGTAGTTATTATTATCATTATTACTACTACTAAACAAAAGACTCCTTTTTTTTTTTGACAGAGGGATCTAATGTTACCTATTTTCTTTAAGCAGAGCTTCTTAGGTCTCCATCACAACCTATCACTTTGGCAATAAATCCCATGTCCTCAGAGGTTTCTTCTTCCTCCAGTGGGATCCAATAGCCATTCCTCATCTGGTTCTCTCCTATCCAGGATGCCCTGGGCAGGGGCAAAGATTAGAAAACTGCTTCCCTGTCTGGTTCAAGAAATTAGGTTGAATGAAAATATATCTGTTACTCCTCACTGTCTCTTCTTTCTCTCCTCTCCACCTGAGTGACTTTTTTCTGTTTTCCTTTTATTGTTGTTGTTCAGTCTTTTCAGTTGTGCCTGACTATGTGACCAGATCTAGAGATTTCTTGGCAGAGATATAGGAGTGGTTTGTCATTTTCTTCTCCAGCTCATTTTACATATGGGGAAACTGAGGCAAAAAAGGGTTATGTGACATGCCTAGTCATACAGCTAGTAAGTGTCTGAGACCAGATTTAAATTGAGGAAGATGAGTCTTTCTGACTTCAGGTCCACTACTTTATCCACCTAGCTGCCCTCTGTTTTCCTTCTCCCCACCAAATGTCAGCTCTCTTATGGGAGAATGTGAGTTTTTAATCAATAGAATGTTAATTCATTTTCCTCTTCCCCTTCACCTCACTTATTTCGATTCTTTCAACTCACTTTGATAGTTAGTCTTTTAGATCCTTTGGTCTCTAGATATTTTCTTTGTTCCCTCACTGGTTTTTATAGATGAAAGAATATTTTCTTTTTAAACAATGTGCTTGCTTTGACCAAGATAATCATGAACACACCTTGATTTCATTGCTTACTCTTTATTTGCTAACTGTACTTTCTTTTCTATGTTTTTTTTTAAATTTCAAGTTATTTGGAAGTAATATAATTCTAATACTTCCAATTTGCAGTTAGAAAATCTGACTGTGAATTCTGGTTTTGTCACTGACTCTTGGGTAAGTTACTGAAACTTCTTTGGGTCTCAGTGTCCTAATCTGTAAAAGCAGAAGGTTGGTATAGATGACTTCTAAGGTCTCTTTCCAGATCTACATCCTATGCCCCTATATTCTCACATTACATATCATCATCCAGTGCAATAGATCTTTGATGCTATGATCTACTGACCTTTTGGTCATTCCTTTCTCAAGGAGTCCCAAATCTCATTAACATACTTTTATTGCAAGTCTATTCTTATGGATGAAAATTTAGCTCCACTTTGCAGAATATATATTATTTGTGGATTCAATTCAAATAACTTTTCCTTTTTTCTTTTTGGAAATATTTTTCAACCTTTTTATTTTCCTATGGAGGAATAGTCTTATTCTAAATAAGCTGATTATCTTTCATTATTGATGGCAATTATTCTCTTCACTACCTGTAATACTTGTTTAATCTTAAAGTTCTGAAGTTAAACAACATCATTTCTTGGTGAGATAACCTTGAGGTTTTTCCCTATCAGCAACCTGTAGATACAATCAAACTGTATTTTACCCTCTGTTTTTAATACATATTGATTTTATTATTATTTCTCCAAATATCATATGTATATTTTAAATTCATAATTTTTTCTGGAATGCCTATGAATCTTAAATTAAATATCCATTCTGTCTTCAGATCCACATGTTCTACATCTTGTCATATCTTTTCCCAATTAAAAAAAAGTTTGGTTCAATTAAATTTCCTTTGATTCTGATATTTTAAAATTTCAGATATGAAATTGTCTCTCTCAGAGACTACTTTTTTCCAGATTCTCTGACATATGTTATAAATGTTTTATTCTCTTATCTTTTTAATTTATTCTTTGAAAACTCAAATTTCCACCCTCTTTCCTACTTGACATTCTTATTCTTTTAACTATTTATTTATTTTATCAATAAGCTTATAGTTTCTTATTTTTATTCCATAATTTTATGGTATCTAATAAAATTTATTGCCTTGTTTTCTCTTTATTGGGGGTTTTCAAGTAACTATCCTTATTATGTAGGAATTATTCACTGTGATGTTCTCTTCTAGATTATTTTTTCATACTTCCTTCTTTCTTTATGAATGTCCCTTTTAGTTTATCTGTTTATGTCTGAGATTATATCCAGACTTTCTCTACTGACCTTTTTCTATCTACTTTTCTCTCCTGATCCAGATAGTCTTATGCCAGCCCCTTCTTCCCTCCCTTACAAATGTTCTTTCTCCCATCTATATGTAACTGCATATTCTCCCCTATTTAGATTTTTGAGGGTAGATGATTTCAATTATAACATCCTCTTGGAACACTGAGATGTGAGATTGGATCTCTGCTACACTGAATCTCTGAAGAGGTCTATCCAGACTGATTTAATCTCTCCCCCAGTTGCAGGGAAATTTCCACTTATATAGACATTCCTTTTTTTTTTTTCTGACCAACTTTTTACTCTTGGGACATTCTCCATTCTATAATTGCTTGCTCTTTCCCTGGCTAGGACTGGGTGATTTCAATGCTCTCTTTTGGTAAAAGATAGATTTCTGTCAGGCTGGATCATTGTTGGGAGGAAACATTGATGATGAGACAGAAATGATCAAAGCAAGGGTTAAAATTTGGGTGGGCCTGTAAGGGCAATCATGTTGGAGAAGGGAGAAGACCAGTCATGAAGTTTTCTTTTCCTTTTTAAATTTCACAAAGTTCTATATTTTAAGGTGGTTTTATTTCATCTCCTAAGAATTTTAATGACATTTATTTGGTGCATTTCTTATTTCTTTGAGATGATTAAGGTTGGAATTAGAAGGAGAAACAATCTCTTGTTCTATCATCTTGTTGAAGTATTACCTGGAGCATTGCATTAGACTTCTAATTCTTCTGTCTGCCTCCAAGTCTTCACTGCTAGATTTATTTTCATAATGCACAATTCTAATTATGTCATTATTCTACTTGAAAATATTAAATTATTCTCTACTCTTGTGAATAGCATCTGAAATTCTGAGCTTGTCATTTAAAACTCTCTGCAGTCTGGCTCAAATGTACATTTCTGATCTCATTTCATATCACTCCCCATTAAGCTGGACAAAATGTGCTTCTTGTCATTTTGACACTTTTTAGCCTTTTTCCTACTGGGATATGTGAATTCTTTCCCCTTCTGATCCTGTTGAAATCCTACACAACCTTGAAGACCTACCTTAGATGCCACCCCCTCCATAGAGTCTTCCTGGATTCCCCCAGAATTAGCTATTTATTACAATTAGCTTTCCTTATATTGACTAGAATGCAGATTTGGGGGCATTTTGTTGCCAAAATGAAGGTGAGGAATGTGTCACAGAATCCCTGGTGCCTTAATGATCATTAAGTCTCTAATTCTTCATTGATGTTCTTCCCAGTCCCCAGGATACTCTCTTTAACTTATCTTTCTCCCATCTATATGTAACTGCATATTCTCCCCTATTTAGACTTTTGAGGGTAGATGATTTCAATTCCCCCAGAGTTAGCCAGCTATTGGAGAACCATGGCAAGTTTATCCCTTACCTCCAAATACTGTCTGTTGTTTGATGGAGTATCATTGCTTAATGGTTTCTAGAAAGTAACCAGTAGTTCACCCTAATGATTAAAGGGTAAAAGATGGAGAAGATGATTGTCAATTTGAGGTTTACATTTTTTTTTCAGAGTGGGGAGAGACAAGAGCACATGTTTAGCAGGGTGAACTAGCAGATAAGAGAACTAAGAAAGTGAGAGCAAGGGAATAATCAAAAGTTCAAATTCAGGGAGAAGGTGAGAATATGATCAAGGACACAGAGAGAGGAGAGCAAAGAAGGTATAGATAGCTACAGTGGGAAGTCTAATAGAATCAAGCGAGGACAAATGAAAGGATTGTTCTCCATTAATGAAGGCTGCTGTGATTTGAATTCAAATTTGTTGCAAATACACTTAGTGTACTAGTATGACTTTCTACACTAGAGGGTCAGTGGGTGTGGGGAAAGTATGTGACAGGGGTTTGTCAATATGTGCATGGTTATAGGACATGGAGGGAAGGGATTCAAGTATAGAGTTTGGCATACAATGGAACTAATTAACCAGAGGGCCAAGAGGAGTTAAAAGTGAGGCAGATCAGGGTCTGGTGGATGGGTGGAGTATGTAGAGGTGAAAAGACCATCATTCCTCACTTTGCCTTTTTGGTCTGGGCAGAGCAAATGCATAATTTCTTTCACATGACAACTTTTTCATTGAACAATTTAAATGCATAGATCATATCCCTGCTTCTCCCAGTCTTCTCTAAGAGAAAAATCCAAGCTTCACTTTCTAGTTTTAATACTCTATGATTATCTTTATTCTCCTGGACTTCATTGTTAGAAGTCCTTTATCATCTTCAGAGGGCAGCTTGGTGGCCCAGTGGATGAAGCGCCAGGCCTAAAGTCAGGATGACTCATCTTCTTGAGTTAAATTCTGGCCTCAGACATTTACTAGCTATGTGATCCTGGGTAAGTCATTTCACCCTGTTTGCTTCAGTTTCTTCATCTGTAAAATGAGCTGGAGAAGGAAATGGCAAACCACTCCAGTATCTTTGCCAAGTAAAGTCCAGATGGTGTCTAGAAGTGTCATACACAATTGAAATGACTGAACAAAAACAACAAAAATCATGTTCAGCAACTCATCAGCCTGAAAGATTGAATCAGTTCTGAAACTCACATCTCTTTAGTACTCCATTTTCTGCCCCCCCTTCTTCTTTCTGACTGAAGAGAGTGGAAGGAGAACTTCAGAGAGCTTTTTACTTCAGCTCCTCACAGATCCCCCATGTTTTGAGGAGTCCCAGGGGACCCATCTAGCCACCAGATTTCAATATGCTACTGCATTGCCCAGGTACCTTCTGCCTTCACTGCCTTCCCACACCTCAACAACTTTAAAGGTTCTTTTAATGTATTGCCTTCCACTCATTAGACTATGAACTCTTGAGGGCAGGAGCTACCTTTTGCCTTTTCTTTGTATCCCCAGAACTTAGCACAGTGCCCATTATGTAGTAGGTGTTTAATAAATATTTATTGATTGACTAGATAGGAAGCTCCTTGAGGACAGCGACTTTATCCTATTGAACTTTGTTTAAATACTCTGTACTATCTAATAGGTATTGATGTGAAATATATATGTATATATATGTGTATATATATAATTAATGACTGAAGATTATATATATATATATATATATATATATATATATATAATGAATGACTGAAGATTCCTCAAGTGGGTGGCCTCATTATAGTGTTATGTCTGAACCTACAGAGAGTTTTACTTTTAGAAACAATTTTAAAAACCTTATTTGATTTGATTTTCACAATATATAAAATAGGCAGGGCAGGTATCATAAGGTGTTGGTAAACATTTAACAAAGGGCTCTCTAGAGGAGAAAAAGAAATACAATACAATTATAACTTTAATTTACATTATTATTTTCTCTACTACTTTCTTAAGTCTGGAAATCAATAAAACAATAATTCAAGCTTTGATTTGTGACATTTGCTGATTTCTGAGATATAAATACATATTGAAAATTTAACATTTGACTCTCCTGAGTTAGTGAAGAGTAGTTCCAGTGCACCCCTGGCAGATATTTGCTTATCCCCACCTGACAGAAGAGGTAAGTGAGGACCAGGGAGATGAAGTGAATTGCTGAAGGTCAAAAAGTGAATTTATGAAAGAACTAGACCTAGAGAACCCAATTTGCCCGGTACAGTAGTCTTTCCATAGCTCTTCTATGCTCTCCTAATTGAAATTATATTCTATATGCTTCAGTTCTTTGATTTGAGGTGGAGGGATTAGAAAGAAGAATTCTTAAAACATACAACCCTCAAATAAAAGGCAGGTCTCATCACTTACTTCAACCTGCTGGGTTACAAATGCAATTTTCTTGGGTTCTCCATGGGTGGTTTCCATTATGGCCTTGGTGGATTTAGGGCCTGCCTTCTAGGACTGTTCTAAATTAGAGCAGGATGGTCATCTTATGAAACATAGCAGCTCCTGACAGAGACAGGAGAATTTCCTTGGGGAGACTAAAGATAGAACTGCCCCACCCCCAGCCCTAAATCACTTTTTAAAACATGTCCTTTATGGCATGGGGACCCAGGTTTTGTGATTTCATTGGTACAGAACTTTCCAGATTAGGTAATTCTTAGACCTACTTAGTGACCTAGTTTTCCTTAGAGGTTTGGTTTTATTCAACTCTACAGATCCAAAACAAGGTCCTTTGGATGAAGCGGCTCATCTTTATCTTATCGTGAAAGCAAAATTCACATTTTTGTCAACCAGGTCACAGACAGGTAATATACAGTTGTCCAGCAGCCATCATTAGGGATTCCCAGCTTTCACTCTTAAAATCTTTATGTAAATCATATATAATATCCCTCTGTGGATGCTTTTTCAGTGTTCTTCACACAATTGCCCTTTTCCCCTGCCACTCTGTATCAATAACATTGTTCTGGTAATAAAGAGACACCATCTTACATCATCATCATCATTTCTACTACTACTATTAGAAGTAGCGGTAGTAGCAGCAGTAATGTGAGCAAGCTTCAAAATAAAAATAAATGACAAACTTGAAACAAGGGATGTTAGCAAAGAAATGTGTAACAGGAAAAGATAGGTTGGTTGCAGGCGTGGGTGAGGATTGGCAAGTAGATAGCAAGACTTCTCTATAGGGTCCTCTGGATGTCAGGAGAAATCAATGTGAATAGGAAATCCCTACGCACCCCCACCATGACTATGTTTAACCTGGGGTTCAGTAGGTATTTTACATATTCTGTCATCTTGTTCTGTTATTGTTCTCTCATGTTGCTTCATAAGTATTCTGTGCTTTGTAAATGTTCTGGTACTACACTTTTGACCCCTCCACCCTGTACGTATGACACTTCTATTTCAGACTTCATTTCTGACTTCAGGCTCATGGGATAAGATGCATATAAAACTGCAGAAATATATGGTATTCAGTATCAAAAGTACCTTTTTAAGGGGTCTGATCTCAAGGTTCAAGGTCTTCAGGTACTGAACCTGAGGCTGGCTTTATTGTGAGACTGGATCTCTCTTTAAATAAACCTCTTTCTTTTTGGCTGGGAGGCTTGGTTTTTATTTTTTGTATCTTGGCCAAGAAGTTTTCGCCACATCGAGGAAGACATTAAGTGGATTTGGGAAGTCATGGATAAGAGTTGTATAAGATGGGCAGTAAGGTTATTTTTAGGCATGGATAAGATAGGGAAAAGGAGACAGGACAAGGACCTTTCCTTCCTAGGGGACAATTCTGTTTGGGAAAATTTCCTTTTATAGCTTTCCCCTCCTTGACTTCTCAAACTTATCTAATGTCAGAATACATGGTTGAGCAGGAGAGCCAGGCTGAAATAAATCAATGAAGTGAGAGGAAACTTCCCCTTAAAGAAAAATCAGTCATACCAAGATAATGGCTTCCTAAAGTCAGATGAGTAAAAAAGAACAGAAAGTTTTAAAGATATATAGAATCATAAAGAGGAAGAGGTGGAAAGCTGAAAGAGGGCTTGAAGTCAACTCCCCCAAACCTACAAAGTATATTAAATGTAACACCTTCCAATGAGTGTTCAAGAACTTTTTGACACCAAAGAAGCTGGAGATGTACTAGTTAATGTTATTGTTAAAATTTAACTAGTAAATCTCCATCCATGGTCTTTCAAAAACTTAAAGGCATCTGTCCTATCCTTTCTTCATCTTCTCTAGAGGAAACATTCCTAATTTCTTCAACTGATTTTCATATGACATAGACTAAAAGATCTTCACCATCCTAAACTCTCATATCTGTATATTCTCCACATTATCAAAATCTTCTTAAACTGTGGTACCTACAATTTGAGGACATGGAAATGAGAAAGGATCATGGGGTATAGTCAGTGTTTGAAATGTACTTTTCTATAGATTATTACCCTCATTTTTACAACTGAGGAAACTGAGGGAGAGAGAGGTTAATATGAAATGTGTCTTTCACAAGCCTTCTCTCCCTTCAAGGCTTAGCTCAGGTTCTACTTCATGATGGCTATCTCCTCATTTCTGGAAGCTATCCTTCTCTTAATGCAGCTCAAGATTGCATTACCTATTTTGGCTGACCTGTTGACCTTCCTGTTAATATTGAGCGAGTTCTTCACTAAAAAACAAACGAACAACCCCCCCCCAATATTTTCTCAGACAGATTGCTGTTTAACCATGCTTTCCCTGATTGTTATTTATGAAGTTGATTTTTTGACCCTCATTATATTGCAGTGAACCTCCCTCTCTCCCTCCATCTCTCTCTCTCTCTCTCTCTCTCTCTCTCTCTCTCTCTCTCTCTCTCTCTCTCTCACTCTCTCTCTCTCTCTCATTGGAAGGGACTTAATGGCCAATTGGCACAATTCATATTCATAAGGCATAGCCACTGTAGCAGGTATGATAATTTAATATATTTCCATTTATCTCTATTGAATTTCACTTTACCTGATTCAGTTCAGTGCTTTAGTTGTTATAGGGAGGGTTAAAGGAAGCCTTCAAACTATATATAAATTAACAGTTTATTTATCTAAAGGGAGAAAGGGAAAAGGGATAAAGGGAAAAGGGATCAGGGAATAGCTAATTTATAACCTACTTAGAGATTAAACCCCTTATACTTATATAACTATTCTAAACTAAATTTCTAGATTAATACTCAAGGTTAAGGGGGTTTTGTTAGGAACAGCGCTAGGGACAAATGGGCCAAAGATTCTCACAACACCAGAGTCCTCCTTTGGGTCAAGCAGCAATCCCAGTAGCAGCTCAGATGAAATCTCCACAGCAGTAGCACCAACTCCAGTAGCAGGGACAGGCAGAAACCAAGAAAGCCCAAAGAAAATGGGACCACTGGCTCTCTGGGTCCACCCCAGAAATAACCAGATAACACCCCTGGCTCTCTTGACTGCCAGAGAAAAGCAGCCTCACTCTTCCAGAGTTCACCAATTGCTTTCTGCAACTGCTTCTGTGTTCAGTCCAAGCTTCTGGGAGTTCTGTGTGGAATGTTGGTCTACAGGGTCTCATGCTGTCAGCTTGCCCTCTCATGCCCTGCTAGAAATTCCTTACTACATAGTGTATTGATATCTTTTGTATTTCAACTTTGCCGCCCAATGTACTAGCTATATCCAGGATATTTTGTATCTTGATTTTGTCCAATATATTTTCCCCAGATTTATGACATCTTCAAGTTAGTAAGTGTATCATCTTATTTTCATCCAACTTATTGATAAAAATATTAAACAGTTCAAGTCCAAAGATAGATCTCTAAAGTCCTCTGCTCCCAAGATGACATTAAATAATTTACAACTCTGAATCAGTTCTAAATCTAGCTATTTTATCTAGTACACATCTATCTTCTCCCATGAGAAAAGCATGAAATACTTTTTATCAAATGCTTTGCTAAAATCGACATAAATTTTATCTACAGCTTTCTACTGGTCTATCAATATTAGTAAATCTATTAAAAAAGGTGAAAGGAGAGGGAAGATATAACATGTACATGAGACAAGAGTAGGGAGCCCTGAAGGCAAAAGAAGGATCCTGACAAAGCTTTCTAGGAAAACTTGAGGAGAAAGAGAACACTTTTAACTGGAGAAGGAAGGGAAGAGGTGAGAATCAAGGAAGCTAAAGGGAGGAGGTCGGACTTGAGCTTAGCCTTGAAGGAAGAGAAGGATTATGAAAGGCACAGGTGAGGAAGGAGCACTGATTGTTCCCCATGATGCTGGGAATGCCGACCCTTCTCATTTCTATGTTAATTTCTTTCATTGCAAGATGAGCATCTTGAGAGCAATGCTTTTTATTTTTCTTTGTATCTCCAGAACTCAGCACATTGCTCGGTATAAAACATGTGCTTAATAAATTCCTTTTGATTGGTTGATTGGTAGTATTACATGCCCTTTGCTTATTGGATTGAAGTATTAATTCTTGATAATGACTCATCTTTCCCAGATTGTCTTTGTACTTTGAAAGGCATTCCTCAGTGCCTCATGGGAAAGAATGAACACTATGCCCAGCATTGGGAGAGAGAGCTTTTAGATAGCCTCCAAACCACTTGGTTATGTGGTATAGGGAAGAAAGACTCTAGATCTAGGGGTCAGGACACCTGGGTTCCAGTGTAGGCTCTGCCACTAAATCTCTTTGTGACCTCAGGAAAGCCTCTTCCTTTTGGGTCTTTTTTCCTTCCTAGTTCTAAGACTATGATTTTGCCCTTATTGTGGGGCTCTGGCACTGACTATTGGTAAAAAATAATGACAATTCATCACATCCAAATTATTATTTCTTTGTAATATCTCTCATTTCTAGTCCATTGTAACTATTTTCACTGACATCATGAAACTAAGGGATACCAGGTCATCTATAATCTAACCTCATTAATGTATAGTTGAGGAGACAGAAACTTGCAGTTGTGACTTCCTTTGGTTACTCACCTAGCTAATAAGTGTTAGAGGTAGGATTTGAACCCAAATCCTATGAGTCCAAATTCAGTGTTCCTATCACACTGCCTTCCATTATTTGCCAGGAAAATGATTTTTTAAAATCATTTTAAGCATCAAAAGTCTTATTTTAACCTATGTATGTTACATTTAGATTTTTAACATTATTGCTTTCCACCACATAAATTTTACTGAGCACAAAAAAATAGTGACAATTTCTACCCATGTATTTGTAATACAATGATGTTCCATTTCGACCTTCCCTGGAGCTATAGAGTCATTCTTTCCCCACAGATCTGCTGGGCATGTGCTTTTTCATCATTTACTACTGTATTTTGAAAAGAAAAGTTTTAGCATTTGGTCCATGGTGGAAGTTCAGCCTTTCTTCCCTGAAAGTGATTATCTTGAGACTCTTAAAATAGTTTTGTATTTTTTATTTTCATTTATGTATTTAAAAAACTTTTACCTTCCATCTTAGAATCAATACCAACATTGGTTCCAAAGCAGAAGAGGGTTAAGGGCTAGACAATTGTGGTTAGGTGACTTGCCCAGGGTCACACAGCAAGGAAGTATATGAGGTCAGATTTAAACCTAGGTCCTCTCATCTCTAGGCTGGGCTTTCTATCAATTGAGCCAGTTAGCTGCCAGTATTAAAATATTTTTCAGAAAGATCTTGCATTCTAACAGATCAGGCATCTGGAAACTGGAAAGAACTTCGGCTTTATAATTTAAGGACCTGAATTTGGATACTGAGGGGTCTCAGTTTTTTCACTTGTAAAATAAGAGGTTTTATTAAATGGTCTCTGAGGTCTCTTATAGTCTTAAAATTCCATAATTTTATGATTCAATGAGCTAAATTGAGACCTCCCTCTGTTAGTTATCCCGGAGGTGATATTGGGCAATGTCACCTCTTTTAGCCCCAGTCTTCTCATCTGAAAAGTGAGAGGATTGGAGTATATGTCCTTGAAGGTCTCTTTCAGTTCTAAGATCCCAGATCCTGGATTTGAGTTCTATCTCTAGAGTTATCTTGGGTATATCATTTATTTTCACCCTCAGTTTCATTATCTGTACAAGGAAAGGGACAACCCAGATGACCACTTAAGAATGTATTTTACAATAAAATTTTTTGGTTTTTGCATCACTTTTATTTCTCAATAGATTCTTCCCTTCTCTTACAGAGAGCTGTCCCCTATATCAAAGAATAAAAAGAAGAAACAGAACAGATCAACAAAATCAATCAAACAACAAAATCAATCAAAAACCTATAGGAAAAGTCCACTATTACATGCAGTGTTTCACACCCATAACCTTTACTTCTATAGAGATGAAGGTGAGTGAGGTATCTTTAATTTTTTTTTCTTTGGGGTCAAACTCATTGAACATAATTTCGCAACCTTCAATATTCATTGTTCAGTTCTTCTCCATTCTTTTCACATTGATTTGTTACATTAAAATTCCCAGGTATCTCCCTCCCTTCCCTCCTCACATTAGGGAAGGCATCATTTGACAAAAAGATATATATCTATATAAAACTATGCCTTGCTTATTTATGTTTATCAGTTCTTTCTCTGGAGGTAGATATATACAAGTTAGTCTTCAAACAATCTTTCTGTTGCTGTATTTAATGTTTCCTTTGTTCTGCTTATTTCCCTTTTCATAATTTCATGTAGGTCTAGACAATACTGGGTATTGGTTCTAAGGCAGAAGAGCAGGAAGACCTAGGCAATGAGGGTGAAGTGACTTTCCCATAGTCACACAGCTAGGAAGTGTCTGCGGCCATATTTGAACCCAGGACCTCCCATCTTTGGGTCTGACTCTTAATCCATTGAGTCACCCAGCTGTCCCCTCCATGTTTGTTTTTTTTAAAAATTCTTCCTCATTATTTCTTATGTTGCAGTAGTACTCCATCACAATCATATACCACAGTTTGTTCAGCCATTCCCAAACTGATGGACATACCCTCAATTTCTAGTTCTTTACTACTACAAAGAGAGCTGCTACAAATATTTAGAACAGATAGGACAGTGATGGCAAACCTTTTTAGAGCCCAAGTACCCAAATTACACTGTCATGCAGCATGTGAGCTGCCCCCTTATCCCAGACGAGGAAGGGAGGAAGTGCTCCCATTGGGATGCTGGACAAAGGGGTGGATGATATGAAAAAGCAGGTGGGGAGAGGGAAGGGAGCAGCCTTTATCTGGCACACCTGCCATAGATTCACCAACATGGATATAAGTTCTTTTCTTTTTCCCTTGATCATCCTAGGAAACAAACCTAATAGTGGTACTGTTGGGTCAAAGGGTATACCCTGTTTTATATGTCTTTGGGCATTCCACTTATATTCTTGAAGTCATTGTTAACTTGGTTTCCCTGGTTCTACCCATTTCACTTTGCACTGGTTTATTCGTCTTCTAATGCTTGTCAGTATTCGGTTATATTCATTGTTTCTTAGGGCACAGTAGTAATATGCTCCCTTCTTTCTTGGTTCCACTCCTGCATGTCTGGACTTCCCCACCCCCAGTATCAGCAATTTTTTCACCCTAGAGATTCCTCCAACTCTGTGGCTTCTTCTTAATTTCTGAGTTCCCATCTGGATCATTGTTTTGGGAAGCGTCCACACCATCATTGCTCACTTCTCTCCTGGCTTGGCTTCCGACTCTCCAGACTTTTTTTACCTTGCACCATTGTGCATATGATTCCCTTTTCTTCTATCTCCTGTGGTAGAGGCATGGTGTCACACTAGGGTCCTGGCTTCATAATTCCCTTCTAAACATATCTGAATATTTAGGCTTAGCTCCAGTTTCTATTGCCTTTTGCATTCCCTTCAAATGAGGGGCTTGCTGTGAGGACTTTAACTTGCAGTGTGAACAGCAAGTGGATTTCTTGTACCTAGTTTCTGCATTATGTTTGTCTTTGTTATTACGCTCTTGTTTCTTCTTCAAAAAAAGTTTCTAATCAAGTGTCCCTTATAGTGACAAAAGAAACACCCCCTAATTTCTTTTTGCACTGATCTTGCTTGGTAACAAGGTTTCTGGGAAACAGGTTTTGTGTATGTTCTGACCATGTTCAAATTTTTAATTTCTTCAATTTCCTTTTGTTTCAAATCCTTTTCAGTCCTCCCTAACTTATCTTTCAGGTCTTGAACTTCCTTACTCTGATCTGAATTGTTTTCAAATAGGTAACCTGCAACCTATCTCAATTCAATTAGGGAAACTGAGTCATATTTAGGGAAATAGTTCTTGAAGAATGTCCTCAAATTGGGTGTGCATCTCCTCAGAAATTGTCTATGTACATGGCCAGCTGTCTCTTCATTATCTGCTTCTAAACCTAAGATTGCCTCTGCCATTTCTGATAGACGGTCTATGTATGTGGCAGGATGTTCCCCTTTATCCTGCCTGACCTTGTCAAACTTGGACCATGCACTAGGTTTGGAACAGCATTTCTTAATTGCTTACAGTAAATCCTCCCAGAACCTTTACAGGTATGATATGCAGGTTGGATTGGCAAAGTCCATATCCCCTCTTTGATCTACAGTAGGCCAGCTGGTCAAATTGTCCTCAGATCTAGTTCTTTCCAAAAATTGCCTTTTTTCATGGGAGCTGAGCAGTTCTGATAGCAGAAATTCGACATCCTCGAAGTCTGGATCAAAGATCTGAAATGCTCTCTTCAGCTCCTTGTGGGATTTAAAAGGATTGTCCACAAATTTTGGAAAATGGCATTTAATGGACTCAGGTTCCTGAGGAGTGAATTGTCTATGGGCCTTTGAGAAAATCACACCAGCATTAGTTGTTAGCTTGGTGACTTCCTTCAATGGGCAGATTCTCTCAGGGTCATTAGCAGCCTGGTTCTCATTTTCACTGCCACCTTCAGTTTCCTGAGGTGCATTCTCTGATTGCCCATTGTCTTTGCCCATAACTAGATCTAGACCTTTTTCCTTGGTCAGTTGTTCAAATATTGCCTCCTTCTCTGCCTTAAGGGGAACCATGAATCTGAAAACTTTCTTTACTTGGGTTAGAGTCTGCAACACAGCCATAAAGAGTACATATACTTGTTCTAGGACTTGCCAGAGAACTAGTTCATGTTGAAATGGTAATTGTAACACAGTCATTGTCACGTTTCCTACATAATTCACGGTTCCCACTACCATTTGAGTCAGTTTGCTGTATAGAATATGATAAACCCCAAAGCATGTAATGGCTGCCAAATCCATCACACCAAAAACTACTTGTTTGAACATATTTACTATCTTTCCTGCCTGTGGGATTGTTGGGTACCGTCAGACTAAGGTGCCACCGAATTAGTACTCATGTCTTTGCTATGTAGGATGTGCATGCAAATGTATATGTGATGTTCACATGTACGACAAATCCTTACACATCCTCACGATCCAGAGTTCCAAAAAACCAAGTTCCAAATCACTCCTTCAGCTTGGCTTTCCTCCAACTGTTGACCAGTCAAATCTCAGAGGTTTCTCCCTTGGTCAGAGAGCTCCCCCAAACCAAGTCAGCCCTACAAGGGTCCTTCAGCCAGCTTCAACCTTCAGAGAGAGTGACTCCAAGTCCCTTTCTCCTGGCCAGGTCAACTCTCAAATAGACCACCAATCAAAAACCAAGTTTCTGTCCTTGTCAGTTTCAACTGCCCAGAGCTAGAGAGAGAGAGACAAAGTCAAATTTTTCCTTCCCCTCTGTGTGACCAGAAACCCCCAACTGCCACCCCTGGGAACATTCTGTTTGGAACCTTCTCTTGATTGACAGGCAGGTTAGGTCCCCAGCTTGTTGCATCTTGGCTTACAAGTCCTCTCTCTCTCCATGCCTCTACCACACATCCTATCTTATGTGTTGTCTTCTCCATAAGAATAAAAGGGGAGAATGGGATGTTCAGGGAGCACTAGCCCCTCTGGTGAGAGGGTACCGAGTCCTTTTCAGAGTTTCTCACCCAACTTTGGTGGTGTCTACCTGTCACCTATATCTTACATATACCTCCAAGAAGCTATAGCATGCATAGTGGTCACACTGGTAAAAGTGCTTCAGAAGGTTAAGAGAAGCCAGCAAGGCTTTAAAACCTATTGGTGATCTAGGGAGATATCTGATCCAGGTATGTGGAGATTTTCCTGGTGCAAAGGACAAATGACCACAATTTGTTCCACTGGCCATGAAATCATCTGAAGCAGGCACTGTGGAGTACTTAGAGATTGGCCAGACATAGAAGATACCAAGGACATTTATTGCACCCTGGGCCACTGCCAGTAGTCTTGACTTTCGTCTTGCCACTGGACCTTGATGACTCTGGAAGAGAGAGTGAGTCTGATGAATTTGCACAACTCTACCTCACTTAAATCCAATTCACTTGCAAGATAAGGCATCACTTATTTTGATGTTAACAGTCTTTTTCAAAAAGGAAGGAGGGCAGCTGGATTGAGAGCCAGGCCTAAAGGTGGGAGGTCCTAGTTTCAAATCTGGCCTCAGACACTCCCCAGCTGTGTGACCCTGGGCAAGTCACTTAACCCCCATTGCCTAGCCTTTACCACGATTCGGTCTTGGAACCAATACCCAGTATTGGTTCTAAAACAGAAGATAAGGATTAAAAAAAAAGGAAGAAAAAACAAGAATGTAAGATCTTTGAGGGTAGAGATTGCCTTTTATCCTTGAATTTTTATTTCTGGAATTTAGCATAGGACCTGACACATAATAAACTAATAGAGTATCTATCTCTATATCTCTCAATCTATCTGTCATCTATTTATCTAACATTTTATTTTATTCACACACCACAATTTAGTTAATCTTTCCCCCATTAATGAGCATCTATTTTGTTTAAAATTCCTTTTTACTAAAGAAAAAAAGAAAGAAAAAAGTGTTGCTCTAATTATTTTGGATTATATGAAGCCTTTCTTTTTTCATTGCCCTCGTCAGGGTACATGCCTTAAGATGGAATGATCTCTGGGACAGAGGGTATGGACATTTTGGAGTAGATCATCTTCACGGCTCTACCTGGCTTTTGCTCCCATACACTTGGCACCTAGGACTCGGTAAAGCTTTTTGAGGCAGATTCAAAGTCTGGGCCACTGCAGCTTGCTGGTTATTTTTAAGCACACTAATATTCTCCCTTCCTGTGACATATTGTGCAATAGACAGGCCCAGGGACACATGTTCCTACTCTGCCTGGACACCTGGACTACATATATCTTTTTACCACCACAGGAGGGCAAAAGAATTAAATGTCAGCCTGGTGGGGCCAAACTTAGGCCATTATTCTTCATGCTAAAAATAAAGAAAAACTCAATACTTGTTAGGCTGGGTGCAAATTAGCAGACGGATTGTGTCCACATGCCAAGGTATCTGCACCAGGGGGACTTATCACTATCTGTCAGAGCCTCAGATGTGTTTACATTTGGTCATAGGATATTCTCCAGAGAGCCAAAACCCATGACAGCGCAATTTGGGAGGGCATACAGGCGCAAGTGCCCAGTGGGTTTACGTTTCGTCTCTGGTCAATGAAGACTTTTAATTATCTATTTTTTACAAAATTGTACAAATGTCTGGATCTGAAGCTCTCTGTTTCAAACAACTAACCTCCCAGTTCACCTACATCTCTCACCTTAATTGGGGGAAGCAGTATTGGGTCAAGGAAAAATCATTGGATTTGGGGTCAGAGGACCCAAGTTAGAATCCTAGCTCTAGAAATGTGACTAGCAATTTTTGCATGGGGTAGATGGCATCGAATGCATCTCTAGGGAAGTGGTATGATGTACACCGAGAGTTCACATGGGGTGCAGCTGCCATGTGCTGCATGAGAAGAAGGAAGCCTCTGCCGTCTAGTAGCTTTCTGTTTTAATTATTTTTGCTAACTGGGTGCTAAGCTCGGTTGTTACTGCATTGCTGAAGGACTTTGAGCACTGTCAACACACTCTAAATTTTAATGCCCTGGGGCAAAGACCCCACCATCCCTCCTTAGTTATCCTGGACTCCTCATGATCTCTTTCCCCTCCCCACCATATCCAGTTTGTTACCAATTCCTGTTGATTTCATTTTTGCAAAATCTCTTAAATATTCCCCCTTCTCTTCCCATCATTGCCACCTCTCTGGTGCAAGTCCTCATCACCTCATGCCTTTATATTATTGCAATAGCCTACTGTGGATCTGTCTGCCTCAGGTCTCTCCCTGCTCCAACCTATCTTATATTCAGCCCCTAAGATGATTTTTCTAAAGTAGGTCTGATTATGTTCCCCACCTTAACCCCTCACTCAATAAACTTCAATAGCTCCGTATTGCTTTAAGGATCAAATAGAAAATGTTATTAAAAAAGCATTCAAAACTCTTCATGACTCAGATTCTTCTTATCTTTCTAGTCTTCTTAACCTTACTCCCCCAAATAGATACTTCAATCCAGTGACACTTAGTCTCCTGGCTGTTTCATGAACAAGACACTCCATCCCTTAGCTCCACACATGTTCTTTGGCTGTTCTCCCTTGCATGGGATATTCTCCCTCCTCTGCTCTGACTACTGACCTCCCTGGTTTCCTTTAAGTCCCAACCAAAATCCTACCTTCTATAGGAAACCTTCCTCAACCCCTCTTAATTCTAGTACCTTTCCTTTGTTAATTTTTTCCTCACATATAACTTGCTTTAGATATTTTTGTTTTCTTGTTTCTCTCATTAGATTGTAAGCTTCTTGAGAGCAGGGACTATCTTTGACATCTTTTTGTATTCTTAATGCTTAATAGAGTGCCTGATACAGAAATACTGGATTAATAAATGTTTGTTGATTGATAGATTGATTAATTGACAGTTCTGCCCTTGGGGAAGGTATTAAAAATGATGATAATTATAGCTAACATTTATATAGAACTTAGAGGTTTGCAAAGAGCTTGGCACATATTAACTCATTTGATTCTCACCTCAATCCTGGGAGAAAGTCACTATTATCATTCCCATTTTATAGATGAGAAAACTGATGCCAAGAGAAAAGACCTGTTCAGAGTCCCACAAGTAGGAAGTGTCTGAAGCACAGGTCTTTAAGATTTCACATTCAGTACTCTATCTGTTATGCCGCCTGCCCTCAGTTTTCTCATTTCTAAAGTGAGAGGCTTGGATTAGATGAAGGATTCTTAGCCTAGGGTTCATGGAAATGCTGTTCCCATTGGGTTATGGATAGATACATCAGGAGGTCCTTGAATTTGTTTATTTACCTAATATTTTTTATTGAGAAATAATATTTTCCTTTTATAATACATTTTTTAAAAAATTTTTGCATTGGCAAAACAGATTCTGAGAAGTGGTCCAGAGATTTCATCAAAGGAGGGGGGTCCATGACCTACAACTTGATCAAGAATCCCTGGGACAGTTGACCCTTCAGTTCCCTTCTAGCTCCCAAATCTAGTTTGAAATGTCTCGAAAGAATGGGATTAACGACGAGGAAGAGAAGAGATCTTACAAGGTCCGACTTCCTCCAAAGAAAAGATAGATATGGTCTTTGTCCACATGAAAGCCTCCTGGTTCAGACTTTGGCAACTCTTTCTGGGGCTGTTGTAACAGACTCATCACTGACTTCTCAGCAGGCTAACCTTCACACTATAGTCAAAATAATCTTTAGAACAAGGCCAGATCAAGCCACTCATCAGATCAAAGATCTCAAGTGATTTCCTATTACCTGAAGAGTAAAGAATCCATTTCTAGCCCCTGCCAAGAAGGCCTGCTGACTAGTCATGTTCGATTCTTCATGAACCCATTTAGTGTTTTCTTGGCAGAGATAATGGAGTGGTTTGCTACTTCCTTTTTCAGCTCATTTTACAGATGAGGAAATGGAGACAAACAGGGTTAAGTGACTTGCCTGGATGGATGGACTTTGACTCAATTTAATGCAATGCACTAAAATCAGGATTTAGAAATTTAATGCAAATTACTCCAATTTTTGGTTTAAATTTCTGGTTTACAAACACATACACATTTAAGAGAACTTAGGCTTTTATTTGTTTGTGTCTAAATTGGCTTTTAGTTGGACTGGACCTGGGATTTCATTGATTAAAGGAATTCTCCGGGAAGAGGATTTCCTCAACTAATGCGAAACTGCACCTATTTTATAACTTAAGCTTTTTAAAGAGTTAGTTGCTTAGGGGATTCAGCAGTTAAGTGACCTGTCCAGGGACACACAGCCAGTGTGGCCATCTCTGTATTCACTGTATTTTTTAAAACCCTTATCTTCCATCTTAGAATCAGTACTGTGTATTGATTCTAAGGTAGAAGAGTGGTAAGGGCTAGACAATGGGGGTTAAGTGACTTGCCCAGGGTCACACAGCTAGGAAGTGTCTGAGGTCAGATTTGAACCCAGGACCTCTCGTCTCTGGGCCTGACTCTCAGTCCACTGAGCCACCCTACTGCCCCCCCCCCACCTTTTGACAAACTAGTTGAAAAAACAAAACGAAACAAAGTAATAACTGAACATTGTTTCAAGTGGTTATTATACTAAATTCACTTAAAAACAATTGATATTTATATTTGTGTGTTTTTTAATTATACATATATGCATATGTAAAGGATGTCACAATCATGTCCTATACTGGCTATTTATTACAATTAGCTTTCCTTATATTGACTAGAATGCAGATTTGAGGGCATTTTGTTGCCAAAATGAAGGTGAGGAACGCGTCACAGAATCCCTGGTGCCTTAATGATCATTAAGTCTCTAATTCTTCATTGATGTTCTTCCCTGTCCCCAGAATACTCTCTTTAACTTATCTTTGCCTTTTGATATCTTAATTCATATTTTAAGACACAACTCAAACACTATCTACTTTATTATTGAATGAATAAGGAAATGATTCAGGGTTTCAGAATATAGAATTATCTTCATGCACATTTTCTATCTCCCTAAGCTTCAAATTCTACATGGATAAAATATCTCTAGATTTTAGGAGCTTTGAAAAGAAGGAAGACACAGCTAGGTGACTCAGTAGATTGAAAGCCAGGCCCAGAGATAGAAGTTCCTGGGTTCAAATCTGGCCTCAGACACTTCCTAGCTGTGTGACTTTCTATATTTCTCTCTTATTTTCTTTTTCTTACTAATAAATCTAACTATTAATAGTCTTGTGACTTAAGCGTTAATTACAATTTTGGCGACCACCCATTCTAATCGTTACAATAGTTATTGAGGAATAAGATAAAAAAAAACAAACCCTAACCCAGATCAGAATGTATGCAATTTAAAGCCTGCTTTTAATTTATTTTCCAATACTTACCTAACAGGATTGAATATTTATTTCAAGATGCTCCAAACGCATTAGTTTCTGAGCTTCCCAGTAAAATTTATCTCTTCAAAGTCACACTTTGTCTTTGACCCAGCATTTTCACCCCTGGTATAAGACTCTTGGGTCTAAATGCTATATATCACTCAAATAACTCTACTTATAAAGGGTGGGGTGAGGGAAGAGTGGAGGGTAAATAGAGGTATTAAGTCTACACAATTATTTCAAGAAATTTAGAAGTGGAAAGGAGTAGAGAGACAGTCAATGGACTGATGGGTGTAGAAGGTTTATCAGGATTCTATTAAGCTGAGGGGCAGGTAAGTGGTGCAGTGGATAGAACACCCGTTTTCTAGAAGTGGGGAAGACCTGAGTTAAAATCTAATTTTAGACACTTCCTAGCTCGGGAACTCTAAGTAAGTTACTTAACCCTATTTGTTTCAGTTTCCTCATTTGCAAAATAAGTTGAAGAGGGAATGACAAACCACTCCATTATCTCTATCAAGAAAACCTCAAATGGGGTCACAAAGAATTGGATAGTACTGAACAACAACATTAAGCTTAATTCATAACTTTGTATGAATGACTTTCACACACATACAAAAATAGAATATTATTTTTAAAATTTACATGTAGAAATGTTTTTTGACAATTGTTTTCTGACATTTTGTGATTCAAATTATCTCCCTTCCCTTCCCTTCCTGAGGTGGTAGTCTGATATAGATTGTATCAGTGCTTTCATGCAATCTGTATTTCCATATTTTCCATGTCATAACTGAAGACATATCGCTTATACAATATAAAATTCATGAAGGAAATAAAGTGAATGATGGGATGCTTTGCAGATTCTAATAGTTCATTCTTTGGCTGTGGATAGTGTGTGTATGTGGTTTTTTTTATCATGATTTCCTTGGAATTATCTTGGAGCCTTGTTTGCTGATGATAGTTTAGTCCTTCATTAAGAAGATTGGTCTATAGTTTTCTTTCTCTGTTTTAGCTCTCCCTGGTTTAGGTATCAATACCATATTTGTGTCATAAAAGGAATTTGGAAGAATTCCTTCTTGGTCTATTTCTTCAAACAGTTTAGGTATTATTGGAGTTAATTGTTCTTTGAATGTTTGATAGGATTTACTTATGAATTCATCTGGCTCCAGAGCCTTTTTATTAGGGAATTCTTTGGTGGTTTTTCAATTTATTTTTCTGTGATAGGGTTGTTTATTTTTTTTCCTCTTTTGTAAATCTTGGCAATTTTTATTTGGTAAATATTTACCTATTTCACTTAGATTATTAGATTTATTGACATATATCATTGGGCAAAATAATTCCCAATAATTTCTTTGATTTCTTCATTGTTTGTGATTTCATTTTTTCATTGTTGATACTGGTAATTTGCTTTTCTTCTTTCTTTTTTTTTACATCAAATTAACTAATAGTTTATTTTATTTACGTTTCATAAAACCAGCTCTAGTTTTGAACATTAGTTCAATGTTTTTCTTACTTTCAATTTTATTTATCTCTTCTTTTATTTTCAGGTGTTTCCTGAAATTTCCAATTTGGTGTTTAATTGGGAATTTTTTGGGTTCTTTTTCTAGTTGTGTGCCCAATTTATTGATCTGTTCTTTATCAATTTTATTGATTTAAGCATTTATAGACATAAAATTTCCCCTAAATACTGCTTTATCTGCATCCAGTAAATTTTGGTATGCTGTCTCCTTGTTGACATTCTCCTTGATGAAATTTTTGTTTCTATAATTTGTTTTTTGACCTATTCATTCTTTAGGATAAGATTGCTTAGTTTCCAATTAACTTCTAATTTTTCTTTTTATTGGCCTTTGTTGAATATAATTTTTAATGCGTTATGGTCTAAAAAGGGTGCATTTTAATATTTCTGATTTTCTACATTTTGTTGTGATGTTTTTGTGCCCTATTATATGGTCAGTTTTTGTGAAGATACCATGTACAACTGAGAAAAAGGTATATTCTTTTCTATTTCCATTCAGTTTTCTACAGAGGTCTATTATATTTAATGTTTCTAAAGTTTTATTTATCTTCTTAACTTCTTTATGATTTATGATTTATTGGATTTATTTACTTCTGAAAGGGGAAGATTGAGGACCCCCTGTCTCTTTCCTCCCCCCCAGTAAAATTTTACTCTCTATTTCCTCCTGTAATGCCTGTAATTTCTCCTTTAAGATATTGAATGCTATGTCATTTGGTGCATATATATTTTGTATTGATATTATTTCATTGTTTGTGGTACCTTTTATTGAGATGTAATTTCCTTCCTTATTTTTTTATTTGATTAATTTTTATTTTTACCTTGTATGAGGTCATGATTGACACCTATGTTGTTTTTTTTTTTTACTTTGTCTGAAGCATAATCAAATATGTTCCAGGCCTTACTTTTATTCTGTATGTATCCCCCTGCTTTAAATGTATTTCTTCTTGAGAGCATATTTTGAGATTTTGGTTTTTAATCCACTTTTATGGTTGAGTTTATTTCATTTACATTCACAGTTATGATTACTAATTTTGTGTTTCCCTCCATCTTATTTTCCTCATTACCTTTCTCTCTCTTTCCTTTTAGCCTTTGTCTATTCATGAATGTCTTGTTTCTGACCACCATCTCCCCCACTTTCCCCTCCTTTTTTCCCATTCTTTCTCTCTCTTATTCCCATTTCCCTTCTAGCTGACTGAGGGCAGGTGTTATTTCCACTTTGAGATAATTTCAATGAGAGTAAAGTTCAAGCTCTGCCCATTATATCCACCATCTTCTCTACTGTAATGACTCCTAGGTGCTTCTTCATATAAGATAATTTTCTCTCCTCCTACCTTTCTTGTCTCTTCTCCTTGTGTGTTCTTCTTTCTAATCCCTTAATTTATTTTCTTTTGGATATTAGCCTATCTTATTCTGCTTCCTTCAATTCTACTTTCTGCGTATACATCTTTTTAGTACCCTAATAGTGATGAAGTTAAGTATCTTAAATACTTTAAATACCTTATATGACTCAAATATCATATATATTTTGAGTATTTTTTTTAACCCTTACCTTCTGTCTTGGAATCAATACTATGTTTTGGTTCCAAGGCAGCAGAGTGGTAGGGAAACTAAGTGACTTGCCCAGGATCACATAGCTAGGTAGTGTTTGAGGCCATATTTGAACCCAGGACTTCTGATGACTTTGGTCATCAAATATTCTTTTCAGCTTTTTTTTTTTGTCAAGAATACCTGGAGGTCCTTTATTTCATTAAATATCATTCCCCGCCCCGCCCCTCCCCACTTGGGGAGTTATGCTTAGTTTCACTGGATCTATGATTCTTGGTTGTAGGCCTAGATGCTTTGCCTTTTTGGAATATCATATTCCATGTCTTCTATGTAGAAGCTGCCAGTTCTTGTGTCATCATAACTGTGATTCCATGATATTTGAATTGTTTCCTTCTTGCTACTTGCAGTATTTTTTCTTTTGTCTAGGAGTTTCTGAATTTTGCTATAATATTTCTGAGCTATTTTATATTAGGATCTCTTTCAGGAGGTGATTGGTGGATTCTTCTAATTTCCATTTTCCCCTTTTGCTTTGAATATATCAGAATAGTTTTTCCTGGTGATTTCCTTTAATATGGTATCCAGGTTCTTTTTTTGATAATACTTTTCAGATATTCCAATGATTCTTAATTGTCTCTTATGGATCTTTTTTTCAGTTTAGTTGTTTTTTTCAGTGAGGTATTTCCTTTTTTATTCTTTTGATTTTTTTCTTATTGTTTCCTGATACCTTATGGAGTTGTTCATTTCCATTTGCTCAATTCTAATTTTTAGAAAATTGATTTCTTCCTTGAGCTTTTGTGGTTCCTTTTCTATTTGGCCCATTTTAGTCTTTAGGAAGTTGTTTTCTTCAATTTTTTTGTCCTCCATTTCCATTTGGTTCATTCTATTTTCTAAGTTGTTGAATATTTCTATAATTTCTTTTATTTTTTTGACTTTTAAAAACTTCTTTTCAAGTTATTCCAGGAGGTTTTGGGGGGACTTGGCATCCTTTCACACTTTCCTTTAGACTTCACATGTTTCCTTTTTGCCGTTGTTGTCCTCTTCTGAGTTAGTATTTTGATCTTCCCTGTCACTAAAGCAATTTTCCAAGGTTATGCTTTTTCTTTGTCTTTTGCTGATTTTTCTAGATATTTCCTCCCCCTTGCCCCTTGTTACCTTATCTATTTGTTGCAGTTCTACTCTGCTCTTAGAGTTGAGAGAGTGCTGTTCAAAGCTTGCAGTGTTGCCTTCTCTGGTGCTTTGAGTAAGTCCAGCTCTCTTTAGGTTCCTTAATGTGCACTTCTAGTGGATGGATTGGCTGATTTGTTATAGGGATGCTTATAACACTTTTTTTTTTTCCCAGCTGGATTTTGCTTCCCTTGCTTCTAGTTTCCCTGTTGACTCCTATAATGGGCTATTTACTCTTTGCCATTTCATTATCTCAAACCATGTGGAAGCAAGTAGGATTAGCATTGAGCTACTCCCCTACTGCCAGTTTTGTTGCTTATAGCCATGGGTAGGACTGTCTTAGCTCTGTGGGTTCCTTTCTCCAGGCCTCTTTAGGGCTGATCCTGGGATGTTCCTGGTTCACTGTTTTGTTCCTTCAGGCTATTTGAGAGTAAGGAGGGTTGCCTGCACTATTACCCTTCAAGCTTCCCTTGATGCAGCACTCACTGGGCTACTCTCCTCTTTTACCCGTGCTATCCTTTCTTTTAGGGATCCTTATTTTCTATTTCTTGTGTTTGGAGGGGCTGAAAGAGCTGAATGTCCTTTATTCAACCCTTTTATATCCCAGCATGCATCACCTACATAGAGGTTTCTCCTGAAATAAAGTTTTTATAGAGAGGAAAGGAGAAAGAGAAAGCACACATAAAGAATGAGATAGGACTGGAATTGGAATGGTCAAATATTGCCATAATTTTTTTAGAAAAAGGCAGTATAGGTTTGTACTGTAGGCTATTATTGTCTGGTAAAATTCTAGAATGTATTACTATTAAAAAAAATCCTCCCCCCCTCCCCAATTGCACATAAAACATTTTTAAACATCCAATCCTTTCAATCTAAAAGCAAAAAGAAACAAATTTGGAAGCCATGGATACAAGTTTCTTTCCCAGGGTCACATGTTGGCTTTAAGAGGGATACTTCTTTTATAGCCAAGTCTCTCATTAGAAAATCAAAGGGGGGGGGCAGCTTGGTGTCTCAGTGGATTGAGAGCCAGGCCTAGAGATGGGAGGTCCTAGGTTCAAATCTGGCCTCAGACACTTCCTAGTTGTGTGACCCTGGGCAAGTCACTTAACCCTCATTGCCTAGCCCTTACCACTCTTCTGCATTAAAACCAATACATAGTATTGACTCCAAGATGGAAGGTAAAGGTTTAAAAAAAAAGAAAATCAAAGGAATCATAATAAGAGAGAGCACCTAAAGAGAAAATGGCCAAGTTTTATTGTTTATTACTGCCTTTTGAAAAGCATCTCCAGTTCCATTTTCCCAATCAAATGAGAATGTTTCTTTGGTTAACAGACTATAACTAGTTACAGAAGATCGATATATGCTAAACATCTCTTGAAGGAACTACTTTCCCAGAAGCAGCCTCTCTAGCCCCTTCCATACTAGCTTTGAGGGATCCTGTCACACAAAAATCTAAAGCTTTTGCACAAACAAAATCAAAACAGTAAGAATAATAAGGTAATCTGTCAATTAAAAAAATCTTAACAGCAAGTATCTCTGATGTATGTCAAATATATGTCAATTGATACAAATGTTCATGAACAATAATTATCCTCAATATATATGTTACTAAAGCAGTTTTCAAAAGAAGAAATGCAAACCATAAACAACCATTTGAAAGGCTGTTCCAAAGCATTAATATAATAAATACAAATTAAGATAACTGAGGTTTCATCTCATACTTATCATATTGACAAAGATCAAAATGGTCAATGACATCAGATTGGCAATGATGAAAATGGTAACTGTTGGAGAGAAAATACTATGAGAAGATAGCTATTTTTTTTAAACCCTTACCTTCCCTCTTGGAGTCAATATTGACTCCAAGGCAGAAGAGTGGTAAGGGCTAGGCAATGGGCGTCAAGTGACTTGCCCAGGGTCACACAGTTGGGAAGTGTCTAAGGTCAGATTTGAACCCAGGACCTCCTGTCTCTAGGCCTTACTCTCAATCCACTGAGCCACCCAGCTGCCCCCAGAGAAGATAGCTATTTTAATGCATTATTGGTAGAGCTGCAAATTATTACAAGCATTTTAGAAAACAATCTGAAACTATACTAGAAAAGTCACCAGAGGCAGTTCCTTGCTTTATGTAAGTAGACTGTTCACTGACTTCAATGTAAAGTGATTTTTTACCTAAAGTAAACTTGTCCCTATCCACCCACCTCACTTATCCTATATAACAAAAGCATTCAAAAAAACCAATCCTTTATCCAAGTCAGAAATGTACTAAAAGAAAACATATCAAATATAGAACCATGATAATAAATAGAATTATAAAATGAAAGGTAAAGTTAATGATAAAATATTCATAGTACCGTTAAAAGGAATTTCTTAATCTCTCCCTGTCTCTGAGAGGCAGAAAAGGAGGCAGAAACAGAAACATTTCTAAGTAAGAGTTAGCAGTGAGCTAAAGGTTCTATTACTGAAGAGATGAAGATCATATATAAGGAGCACCATTGAAAGTTTAAGGACTCCTTTTCTCTGGTTTCCTAGAGAGTGGGAATTCTGTGTCAGTCTTTCTTAGTCAAGAGGAACTAGAAGTTAATTTCTAACAGTTTGGATTAAGATGCTGATTTAAGGAGGGTTTAGGAGATTAATATTCATTGATTAGCTTAGGTAGGTAGTTAGGGAATTTATTTATGTATAGGAGTAGTGTTGTTAAGATAGGCCTGTTCTGGCAGGCAGAAGATCCTGCCCTCGAAGATAGTTATATTTAGGATTTTTTAGAAATTTTAGTATAGGATTTGGATTTTAGGCATAGTTATAAGATATTAGAGTGATAATCTCACTTTATTCCCTCCTATTTCCTATTTGAACTTCTTCTCAGAGTAAAGTAAGAGTTGGCATTTTATCAACCTACTCTCCATACTTTTGTCAAACTCCTATCCAAAAATTTTAACCATTCACAGTACCATACAGTAAAGTTAACATAAGTATATAGTATGTTGCCTCTTTCCCACGCAGTACACTGATCTTTATCACTGGTGGTTGGCTATGGTGAAGCTACAGAGAGATATTTGGATGTGGTTCTCTTACTTACTCCTCCAACTGACTATAGCAAGCAATATTATCCTCAACTAATCTTTGAAATTTAAAAAATCTTGAAATATTTGGATCCTTCTTTTCAATACAAGAAAAAAATTCACTGCAATGCTAAATTCTTCTTCCAACTTTTTCATTATGAACCATTTTGATTTGACCTTTGGCTCCTAAGGTTCATTTTTTTCCTCTCACAATCTTTGCAGCTAGCAGCTTAATCAGATCTTTTCCCAGAATTCTCATTCTGAATTCCTTATGTAAAGTTGAATTTACACAATGAGAATTTACTTGAAGTGAGAACTGTCTTTATTCTAGAAATGTCAATAATATGTAATTGTGAGGTTGAACTATTGATCCTGTTTTTTATATTTGATTTGACTCTTTAAATAACTTTATTCTGTAGCCTCACATAACAAACCTCTCAGTCTCTTCTCTGTCTCTAAGTAAAGAAGTTAATGAATTCTTTGAATTCTAAATGAATTTATTTAATTCTAAAATTTAGTCTTTCTCCCAAAGCTAGATACCAAAGGTTTAGATTTTCCCCACAATCACTGTTAATTAAAAAGGAACTCTTGAGGGCTCAGTAGATTGAGAGCCAGACTTAGAGATGGGAGTTCCTAGGTTCAAATGTGGCCTCAGACACTTCCTAGCTGTGTGACCCCAGGAAAGTCACTTGACCCCCACTGCCTAGTCCTTACTACTCTTCTGCCTTGGAACCAATGCACAGGATTGACTCTAAGATGGAAGATGAGGGTTATTAAGAAAAAACCAAAACTAAAAAGAAACTTTGAACTAGTGTTGAGAAGAACAATTATGTTGAGAAGAACAATTCTCTCATAAAACATCCTAATTCTATGAGAATTATTATCTCAGAACTGTCTACAAAGTTTCTTTTCATCCTGCATAACTTTAGGGTCTGAGAAATTCCAAGGCCTTTGTGTGTTATCTTTGAGAAGCAGACAAGCTGACTCTATTCCATCTTTAGCTTCATCTTTGCCCATAAAAGATGGTCTTATCTAATTCTCATATATCAGTAAGGCTACATCACTCGTTCCCTATCAATGACCTTGGGATATATCTGGGTCTCAGAAATTCACAAAACATTCCTTCAAGAAAAAGAAGCATGGTATAGGGTCCCGTGTGTGTAAATCCACTTTCCTTAATGTAACCAGTCATAATCTCTCACTTCTGTGATGCTGGTCAATTATATGATTTCTGTTCTGTTTAGAGAAATGAGTTGCCTCTCCTCTCATGGGTCTTCAGCTAGAAACTGAGCTAGAAACAGCTAGAAATTGACCCCTTCATTGGTAGGCATGGTGCCCTGTTAATAAACCATAATTTTGTTCAGAGGAAGGTGCCTCACTCTACCTTTTTGTTGAATTTCACTCATGATAACTCTACATGTACCTTCAGATCTAACCATACAAAAATAAAGACTCTATGCATACCCCAAATATTTATTTATAGCAATACTTTTCATGGTAGCAAAAACTGGAAATAAATCACTCATCAGTTATGGGATACTTGAACAAATTATGGCATATACATATAATGGAAATATATTGTCATAAGAAATTATGAATATGAAGAATTCAGATAAACTTGAAAAGACTTGCATTTATTGATGCAGAGAGAAAAGTAAGTAGATACAAGAGAAAAATTTATAGTGTGTCCATAAAAAAAATAAAGAAAATCAATAAGGAAAGACTTTGGAGTTCTGATCAATTTAGTGGTTGATCTTTATTCCAGAGCAATGACAGTAAACACTTCTTCCTTTTAACAAAGAAGTTAACAAAGATTCTATAGATTTAGAATGCAGTGTATTATCTTAAATGAAGGAAATATGGAAACAACCATTTATTAAGTGCCTACTATATTCCAGGTAAAGGTTAGTGACTTGCCCAGGGTCACAAGTTAATATGTGTATGATGCAGAATTTGAACTTGGGTCTTCTTGATTCCCATCCCAGGGCTCTCTACACCTCTACATTGTCACCTAGCTTCCTCTTAACTGTTACTTTGTTTTATTTGACTTAATGAAACTTTCTTACAAAGGAAGGTTCCATGGGGGATGTAGGTAACCATTATAACAGCATTGGGGCTAGATTTATTGTTGGCATTATTTTCTATGGGAATCAACTAGTTAAGTGACTGGATAAAAGAATTTTATTTCCCTTTGTATTGTGGGAAACCTTCTCATGTTCTGGATCAGTGCTTTGGAGCAATGCCCTTGCTTTAGCTAGCAGGAAAAACAAAATAACACAAAAGAAACCAGAGTGATGTATACTAAATACCTTTTCCTTTGGGAATTACTCACTGCCTAGTGTTTGACAGCATACATATTTGTACATGAAAAGCTCCTGGCCCTTGACCTCCAATGTATAACTATGGCCAATGTGTTCTAGGGTTCCCAGAACCTTCCTGTTACAAGAAAAAAATCATCCCAATCTAATCTATGTCAAAAAAGAAAGGGGTGCTGGGGCTAGAAGGGACTTCAAACATAGAATGTCAAGGCTGGAAAGGACCTTAGAACATGCACCATAGAATGAAAGAGCTCAAAGAGACCTTAGACAAAATCTTGAAACACAGAAAAATGTTAAATATGGAAGAGTCATAGAACATAAAATTTTAGAACAAAACATAGAATGTTTGAGCTATGAGGGACCTTAGAATCATAAAACTATAGAACCTTAGATCTCAAGGAGATCTTAGATATCTATTTTAATTCCTTCATTTCATAGGGGGGGAAACTGGGGGCTCAGAGACCAAAAATTACTTGCCCAAGATAAAAAAGCTATAGTTACATTCTCATAGTCTAGTTGTATTTCCATTTGGGACTAGAAGTGGTTTGTTATTCTACCTGCCTATTTTCTTCCCCTCTACCACCCCGTCTTTTACTTTGTCGGAGTGTGTAGCTGAAATGTCTTTTTCCAGAATCATAGCATCTGTTAGCCATTTGACAACTCTTTCTCAGATACACAAAGATAGTAGAAAGCAAGCTGAAATACTGATTACAACCAGATCTTAATATTCAGTCCTTGTTGTAATCCAGCAGGGTACGAAAACATGGAGTGGGAGACATATTGGCGAAACCAATTACATGTTGAAAACTTTAGTCTGAGTATTCTGCAGTAAAAGTGCTTTGGACAATAAAATGGTCAGGTCTTAGATATTTGGTTTGAATTGTGAATTCCCAGCTTTTGCTAGGTGAAGAGCTACCTCACACCTGACCCCAAATCTTAAGGTGATAGGGAAGCTAGGAGAAAGGGGAAGAGGTTGCCTGGGGTACCAGCTAATATTCAGAATTGTATAAATGGAGATTTTGAACCTTTGACTTAATTCCCCAGAAGTCCTAGTAGTTTCTCAAATTTCCTATAATCTCTCCTGCATCTCCAAGTTGGCGAGATCATGTTATTGGCATTTAACTGGTGGTAACGCCTCCCAGAGTCTCTTTCTTTGGAATGATGCAACAAGTATGGTGGTAAACTAAGCACGGGGATTTTAAATGGGCTAATCAGCCATGGGCATGTGGTTTTTATTTTGTATCCTCTTTATTCCTTGATTTCTAATGATCCTTAATAAACCTCATAAAATATAATATTTTTATTATTTGAGATATAATTTTAGATTTCACAGAATAATAACCTGGGTAATTTCCAGCCAGGCAGCTAGGTGGCACAATGAATACCATGCTGGGCTTGGAATCAGGAAGACGCTTCTTTCTGAGTGCTAATCTGGCCTCTGTTGCTGGTTGTGTAATCCTAGGCAAGTCACTTAATCTGCTTTGCCTTAATTTCCTTGTCTGTAAAATGATCTAGAAAAGGAAATGGTAAACCACTCCAGTATCTTGGCCAAGAAAACTCCAGATGGGATCATGAAGAGTCTGACTCTACTAAACAACAAGAAGTTTTCAATCATGATCCCTCCAGGTAGCTGAAAGGATGAAAATATGACCTCTCAGTTTTTTACACACCTAGATAAGATTTTAGCTTATATCAGAGTTTCCAAATCAATTTCTTGTTTGATTTTGATTTTCCTCTTGGTACTGTTTGCTTCTAATATTTTTATTTTCCATTTAGGAATATGTTCAGAAACCACTTGCAGAGAGCAGTAGTTATGGGTGATTAAACAGAATAAATAATTTGGCCATTACACAAATACATTCCTTTGCCAATGATTTCACCTCAAGTTGATGAAAAAAAAAATTTTTTTAAGATAGTGACTGAATTCACAAACTTGAAGAATTTCAGAGCTGGAAGGGATCTGACAATACTGAATGTCAGAGTCCTAAAGAATCACAGCATTATGGAGTTAGAGGTGGAAGAGGCTTTTCAGATCGAGATACTCTTATCTAGCTTTCTCATTTTACAGGTGAGGAGACAGCCCCATCGAGGTCAAATGCCTTGACCTCAACAAATGCAGATTTAGGATTTGAATCCAGATCCTTTGATTACAAATTCAGTTCTCTTTGCTCCATCCCAGACAGCTAAAACCTCTCATTTCACAGGCTACCGAGACCCAGTAATGGGAGGTGACTTGCTATAATTAGGGGCAAGAACTTGTTCTGAAGCTCTCTCTCCCTGCATAATGGAGCCTCTGATGATATTGTTCACTCCCCCCAGATCAATCAACTGTTCAAGTGTTTAACTGAACTGAACAATCACTTTAGTCAAACACTTTTCTTAGCCCTGTGGTACAGTGGAAAGAGTGCTTGATTTGGAATCAGAGGTTGTTGTTTTTCAGTTTTTTCAATTGTGTCTGACTCTTGATGACCTTCATTAGGGATTTTCTTAGCCAAGATATCAGAGTGTTTAGCTACCTCTGTCTCCAGTTCATTTTACAGATGAAGAAACTGAGGCAACCAGAGTGCAGCATCTTGCCCAGGGTCACACAGCTAGTAAATCCTGTCACTTACTATCTCTGTGAAATCAGGTAAGTTTTTCATGACCCATTGGGTATTTCTTATATCTCGGTGCCTTTTCACTTCCTGTTCCCCATACGGAGAGTGCCTTTTTTAAAAAATCAATTTGTGACATTAAAATCCCTAAGTGTATCCCTCTTCCTTTCCCTCCTCATATTAAAGAAGGTATACACACACACACACACACATATACATATATTTATAAAACTATGTCTTTTTTAATTTATCAGTTCTTTCTCTGGAGGTAGACATACATGAGTCCTTCAAACGATATTTCTGTTGCTGTATATAATGTTCTCTTGGAGAAAGAAATGTTTTCTTCCTGGAGTCAGAAAGACATCTCCCTGAGTTCAGATCTGGCCTCAAACACTGACTGTGTGATCCTGGGCAAGTCACTTAACTATGTTTGCCTCAGTTTCCTCATCTGTAAAATGATCTGGAGATCACTCTTCATAATTTCATGGGAGTCTTTCAAAGGTTTTCTTTTTGATCCTTGTCTTAGAATTGATATTAAGAATTGATTCCAAGGCAGAAGAGTGGTAGGGGCATGGCAATGGGTGTTAAATGACTTGCTCAGGGTCACACAGCTTAGAAGTGTCTGAGGCCAGATTTGAACCTAGAACTGCTCATCTCCAGGTTTGATGCTCTACCTACTGAGCAACCTAGATACCCCCATTTTTTTTTAATTGACCGAGTCAACATATCTTACTGCTCAATAGTATTTCATCATAATCATAGGTCTTGCTTAGCAACTTCCCAATTGATGGGCATCTCCTCAATTTCCAGTTCTTTACCACCACAAAAAGATTTTAAATATAAACACTTTAGAATACTTTTCTTCCTTACATCTGCCTTATGGCTTCCCTGGCCTCCCTCAAGACGTGGCTTAAACCCACTTGTAAGAGGACTCCCTAGACCCTCTCCTCCTCATTATTGCTAGTCTCTTCCCACTGGGATTATTTTCCTTTGACACTCTAGATATCTTGTATGTATAGACTTGTCTGAATGTTGTCTCACCCATTAGAGTGTGAGTTTCTTGAGGTCAGGGACAAGTTTTTGCCTCTCTTTATATCCCCAGCATTTATTCCAGTGCCAGATGCATAGTAAATATTTAATGAATGCTTTTGGACTTACTGGTTGGGTAGTTCAGAGACCTAGCCATGGGATTCTAAGAGTATGCTGGTGCCAGCTTTTATTGACTCGGAGAGCCAGTTGTTAAATTTTAAGAGTGAGCAATAAAACTTAGGGGTATCAGCAAATGGTACAAATTAGGGCTTTATTTTTTGTTTTGTTGATTGTCTAGACAAAATAAAGGGAAGACCATGTTAATAATGCAAACAAAACTCTAAAGTGTGTCTTGTATACATTTTCACCCCCAGAGAGCTTGTTAAATATTTAGCAGGACATCAGTGAGATGTAGCAACATTTCAAAAACTCTAACATCACTATTGACACAAATAGATGTAATAGTACAGCCAACTTAACCAGCAGAAATTCCTGGAAAAATGATTTAAGCTCATATTAATGCCTCAGGAACTCACATCTGCATAGAGCTTTGTTCTTGGCATGGCCCTTCATGTCCATTATTTATTTCATTTGATCCCTACAACAGTCCAGTGTGTGAGCATGGGTAGGAATTCTTGAGCTCCATTTATTAATAATGTTGTTCAATTATTTCAATCTTGTCCAACTCTTTATGACTCCAATTGAGGTTTTCTTGGCAAAGATACTGGAGTGGTGTGCCACTTCCTTCACCACCTTATTTTACAGATGAGGCAATCAAGGCAGAGTGAAATAACTTGCCTAGAATCACATAGCTAGTAAGTATAAGGCTAGATTTGAACTTAGGTCCTTCTGACCCCAGGCCTGGTACTCTATCCACTGTGCCATCTAGCTGATGTGCCATCTTATTAATAATCTGATTAAGCACTGTGCCATCTTATGAATAATTACTAATATATTATAGAACACAATACATTAATATATAATTAATTAATTATTATTAATAATAACTATAATATTTATACATAACACTTTATGATCACAAAGTGCTTTAACCTTCATTTTCTTATGAGTTTGTTGCTACAATCTCTGAGGCTTGGTAATCTCCTCCATAAAATAAAGTGACTAAAACTGGCTTCAGACACTTTCTAGTGGCAAGTCACTTAACCCTAATTGTCTAGCCCTTGCCCTTCTGCCTTAGAATTGTTACTTGGACAGAAAATAAGGGTTTAAAAGTCTCCTGTCTCTGGGCCTGGCTCTCAATCCACCGAACCACCTAGCTGCCCCCAATGGCTGATATGATAATAATAAGTTGTAATCATAATAGAATTAATGATGAGGAACAATCCCAATTATTAATTAATTGAATAATCATGTTGGAAAATCAGTCATGAGTAATCATATTATGAATAAAAATCACAAAGAAAATCCTCTGAAATGCCTTGGGAATTATGCATTCAGCATCCTGGAAGGTGCCTAGATAGTATATCTCAGTTGGCTTTGAAGCTACAAGTAGTGACCATGGCTTTTGCCATATATGAAAGTGAAGAGACCTCCTTTGGTCACCCCTCTGAGAAGAGATGTTCAGAAGACCGTTCCCCTTTTAAGGGGAGGCGTAATCTGTGTAATGGGACTCTATTGGGTCTTTGGTTGAGTTGGGATGGTTCTGGACCGTGACATTTTGTAAATTACAACTTTCTGTGGCAATACCAGTATGGTTCAGTTAATTGCTTCCCAGCATTTATTTTTCATTTTTTTATTTTATTTTATTTTCATTTTTACATTAATTTTACATTGAGATTTTTACATCATTACTTTCTGTCACCTCTTCCCCGTATATCTTTTCAATTGCCAAGCTCTGCCAGTTTTATCTTAGAAACATCTGTTGTAAATGCCCTCTTCTCTCCTCTGATATTGCTACCACCCTGGTGCAGGCTCTTTATGTTTGGACTCTTTCAACAGACCCACTGGTTGGTCTCCCCGACTTAATTTTCTTCCCACTTCCCCTCCATCCTCTTCTCTTCTGTTAAATCGGTCTTCCTAAAGTACACGTCTGTCCATGTCATTCCTCTATTCAATAAACTCCAGAGGCTCCTTATCACCTCCAGGTTCAAATATCAAATCCTCCATTTGACATTAAAAGCTCAACCCCTGTCTACATTTTCAGTCTTCTTCCACCCTCACCTGCCCCTTCTCTACTCTGAAATCCAATGACACTGAGGTCCAAATGGTTCCTCAAACTAGACACTTCAGCTGAGCATCTTCCCACACTGGCCTCCCATTCCTGAAACTCTCTCCTTCATTTCTACTCTTTGGCTACCCTGTCTTCCTTCAAGTCTTAGCTAATCTGCAATAAACCTTTGTCTTCCTTAATCTTAGTGCCTTTTCTCTGATATAATCTCTAATTTGTCTTGTATATAATTTACTTGTACAGTAGTTCTTTATTTAGATGACCAAGATGCTCTAAAACCTTTCATGTAAGTTGAAAGTTATGCATGATAGCAAATCCTGTTATTTAATAAATATTTTTCATATGAACATACCGAGGCACTTTACAAATTTTCTTGGGTTTATCAGAGCTATCAGCATCACTACTCTTGTACTTCATGGCTATTATTAATGATTAGAGAGCATTAAAGAAACAAAGTTGTGGACAAAAAATGCTCTGATATGGAAATAAGCGAGAACTCCAAAGACTGATGGGTGAGCTAATGTTTGGTACAAAACTGTGTAGTGATTCACACTATGGCTTCTCAGAATGAGAATGAGTGTGCCTGGATGAACTGCTATAAGACTCTATGTGGCTTGGGAACATGATGTGGATTTTAGCATGTAATTCAAAATTTTTTATTTTATGTATTTTTCTGCCTTTATTTCTTTTAATTGTCAATTGCATATCCCTGAATTCACATATGTTGAGTTTGTATAAATCAAAGTTCTACTGTGTATAGTTTTTTCATATTTCTTCCCACTGTGCTGAGAACTTCTTGAAAGCAGGGATGTCTTTTACTTTTCTAGAGCTTAGCATGATACTTGGCACATAGTAGGCGCATAATAAATAATTTTATTGATTAACTTATCATAAATTCAGAGTTGGAAAGGACCTTAGAGATCATTCAATCCAAACCATTCTCTTTTTAATTGGGTAAACTGAGGCAAAGTGATTTGTCCAAGACAAATTTATGGTATATTTGGTATTGTGGAGAGACTATAGACTTTGGAATTGGAAGACTTGAGTCTAAAATTCCAGCTCTGGTACTTATTTGCTCTGTGACATTAGACAATCATTAAAACAACAAATAGTTATTAAGCACCTTCTCTAGGTTAGAAGGGTTCAGTGGAGAGAGCACTGGGCCAAGAGACAGGAAGACTCATCTTTCTGAGTTCAACTCTGGCCTCAGAAACATACTAGTTGTGTGACCCTGGGCAACTCACTTAATCTTGTTTACCACAGTTTCCTCATCTGTAAACTGTAAAATGAGCTGGAAAAGGAAATAGCAAACCATTCCAGTATCTTTGCCAGGAAAACCCCAAATGTGGTCATGAAATGTTGGATATGACTAAAAAGACTGAACCCACTGTGCTAGGTACTGTTTTAAGTGTGGTGATAACAAAAATGAAACCTTTCCTGCCCATAAAGAACAGCTTATTTGAGCCTCAGTTCCTTCTGCCCCTCCCCACAAAAAAGAGGGTTAGACAAGTTGATCTGTAAAGTCCTTCTAGCTATAAATCTTCAGGGCTCTGATTCTTATCTTATATTTTTTCAGCATAATTACACCAGAGTACACAGCTGCAATGCAAAGGAGAGTCTGAAAATTGGGGTCTCTTTTTTCCCCTTTTAGTTAAGCCACCATATGATTTTTAGAAACTTCTAGTGGTCCAAATAAGTTAAGGAAGCATATTTCTTCTTATGGGAGTAGCTCTAATCTGGCATGATGTTATTTTTATTGCTTCAGTAGCCAAAACTTGAATTTCTGTGGCTCCATTCCTGACAAGATACTAAACAAGTAATCCTGCTGGTGGTAGTCTATCACTAATCTGCCTTTGGACCCCTACATTTTCTTGAGGCTTATTCAGGCTTTTGTAGCCTGAGCCTGTGGCCACCAGAGATTTTCCTTCCCCTAGATTTGTTTCTAAGAATGGAACATTTTCCTTCCGTTTCCTACTGTTTATAAAACATTACCCTCACAACAGTTTTGTAAAATAGCCAATTATTAGCCCCATTTTACCAATGAGATTAATGAGCCCTAGAAATATCATAGGACCATAGAGAGAGACAGAGAGAGAAACAGAGGCAGAGAGACAGAGAGAGAGAGAGAGAGAGAGAGAGAGAGAGAGAGAGAGAGAGAGAGAGAGAGAGAGAGAGAGAGAGAGAGGAGAGGGGCCTCAGAGGTCATTTAATGTGAACTGCTAATCTTACAGATCTAGATCTACATTTCTAGAACGATTAAGTGACATGTTTCAAGGTGACATTGATAGCAAATAGTAGAGAAGAAATTTGATCCAAGTCAATGATCCAGTGACCATACTACTGTACCACACTATTTATATAAAATGAAAGTTGATTTGGATTGGGTAATAATAGATACTGTATTGGGGTGAAACCAGTCCTCTGCTACTTTATCTGAATTCTTCTATAAGAGAAGCATCATTTTAAAAAGGAAAGAACACTGATTCTGTAGTCAGATAATCTGGGTTCAAATCCTATATATGCTATTCCTACCAATGTGACTTGTTGTTATTATTTATTCATTTGTTTTCAGTCATACTGACTCTTTGTGACCTTCTTGGTGGTTTTCTTGGCCAAGATACTGGAGTGGTTTGCCATTTCCTTCTCTAGCTCATTTGACAGATGAATAAATTGAGGCACACAGGTTTAAGGGACTTGCCTAGAGTTACACAGGTAGTAAGTTTCTGAGGCCAGGTTTGAACTCAGGAAGATGAGTTTTCCTTCTTCTAGGCTTAGCACTTTATCCACTGTGCATCCAGCTGTCCTATATGACTTTAGTTAACTCATTTAACTGCTCTGCACCTCAGTTTCTTCATCTTTAAAATGAAGATGTTGTCCTAAATGGTCTTTTAGGACCCTTCCAGTTCTATTTCTGGTCCAATCCACTCAGCCTCCCTGAGCTTCCATTTTCTTCTCTGTAAAATGAGGAGGTAGGACCCATGACCTTTGAGGTTCTTTCTAGTTCTAGCTCTATGAATGTAGATGCCCCTAACTAAGGATTTAACTGTGTCCCATGACACGAGCTACCAAAGAACAAGCCACAGAACTGAAATTCTGTCTCATACTAGCCATGGAATGAGGCCCAGGTTCTGGAAAGCACTTGCCCCAAGCCACATAGCTAATAAGTGAGTAAGCCAGTAACTAAGATACAAACCTGACTCTCCTGACTCTCCTTGGTCACCTTTCATCCATAGCCATTTTGCTCCTGACCAACTGTTGTATAAATGTGCCTCATTCAAAAATAGAATAGGTAGCTTGCTGTTGTTCAGTCATTTTCAGACATGTCTGACTCTTCGTGGCTTTCTTTCAGGGTTTTTTTTGGCAAAGATACCAGAGTGGTTTGCCATTTTCTTCTCCAGTTAATCTTACAGATGGTGAAACTGAAGCAAGCAGGATGAAATGACTTGCCCAGGGCCACACAGATGGAAAACATCCATGGCTGGATTTGAATTGAGGTCTTTCTGACACCAGGGCTGCCATTCTATCTTTGGTGTCACCTGACTTTGCCATGGCAATAATAATAATTAATAATAATAATAACTATCATTTATATAGTTTTATATTCTGAATGTTTTTATTTTATATATTTTATATATTTATATAACTAAGATTTGAAAAACATTTTATATATGTTAACTCTAACATAATAATAAATATATAATACAATAAATATTTAAATATTATATATTTATAGAGCTTTAAGATTTGCAAAGCACTTTATATAAGTTAACTGTTTTGATCCTTACAGCAACCCTATGAAGTAAATGCTTTTATTATCTCCATTTTATAGGTGAGGAAACTGAGGCAGACAGGTTAAGTTCCAAGCTAATTTGCACCAGTAGTTAAGTGCTGGAAGAAGGATTCAAACTCATATAGAAGACAGTTATGATGATATGGGTCTCCAAAAACATTTTCCATTGCAGATTTGCCATGACTCCTCCTAGTCTGAAAGTGTGAGTTGTTTTCAGTTCTTCAGTATTCATCTCACACTTTAATTAAACTCTTCACGAACCTTGTGCTCAGAGTTTGGCCTGACTTGTTTATTTATTTTGGGGAGAAAAAAGACAAAAGTGAACAGTCTTGCAAAGCAAACCTCAAATGGAAACAAATGCTCATTTTTGAGGAAATAGAACACGGGAACTGGGCCTCTGTGGGCTTGGTTTCTGTTTTCATGTTTGTTCCTCTCTTCCCCTTTATTTGAACTCACCTTCCTCTTTACACTTGAATGTATATGATCTCAGGAGTTGGCAAGCATCTCTGGGCCCATTTTCTTTGGGAATTGTTAGAGAGAAGGTTTGGACAATTTTCTCTTTGTTTTCCTCTGTTTAAACTAAAACAAACTGAAATAATAACAGCTCACATTTATAGAGTACTTTAAGGTTTCTGAATGATTTCTTTATAGTAATCCCATGATTAGCAGGGGTAGTATAATGAATACTACCCCCCCCATTTTATAGATAAACAAACTGAGTTTCAGAGAAATTAAAGGTATTATTTATATTAAGTTACATTGGATCTTGACTTAAGGAAGAACCTGTGTTGGAAAGCCAGAACTGATTCTTTTTACCTGTGTGACCTTGTACTTCAATTTTCTGGCCTTAATTTTTCTATCTTTTAAAAAATAATGTATTTATTTATTAATAGAATTAACCACAAGTGTCCCAGCCCCTCTCCCACCTTCCTATATCAAAGAAGGTATTATCCAGGAGGCAGACATGTTCATACAAATTAAGTCTTTTATATTTCCTTCTCTTAGCTTTAAAATGGGTAAAGGAAGTCCAGGTGAGATTACCTGTCTAGGTACAACTTCTAGAAATGGTTTGATGGAGAGGGACAAGTGACCCAAAACAAAAAGTTATATCTTCTGCCTTGTCTCTTCCCCCTCCCCAACCCTTAACATACATAGACCCAGGATATTTGTATTCAGATGAACTTATACTTCAATACTTCAGTGAATCTGTGACCTCATAAATATGGGAATTCCCTTCATTGTTGCAGATAATAAGTGGTTTTTATCTCATCAATTTCTGTCTATTTTCTCTCATAGAGCCTCCACTGAAGATCTACCCAATATTCTGGAAGTCTTCCTCTAGGCCTTTTTACATTTTATGGACAATCAACTCACCATATGAATTACATCATCAAGAACCATATAACCAATAATCTATGATTAATGAAGCCTCCAATACACTTATCAGCCCTCTCTGGTAATCAGGCCATTGCTCATTCCTTGCTCTTGCTTTGTGACCGACTCTCCTCCTTCTCTAGTTATACATGTCTCTTATTACATAGAAATCATTATTGAAAATATATTGCTCACCCTTGCATTTCTTTATTGATTTTTGCATCATTCATAGGTAAGATTTTTTTAAAAATAGGGAAATCTGTGCCTCAAGATTCACAACCTGCAGCATCACTATATAGACAGATAGATAGATGAAGCATGTATTAATATAAATATAAACAAAGAAGACAATCTTTGTCCTCAAGGAACATAATTATAGGCTTATGGGAGAAGACAATACATAAAAGGAGCTAGTGCAGAGATAGCTGGCAAACGTGTTGGAGGCCTAGTCTGATGCAAAACAATTGGAAATTTTACTGCTAGGAGATAGTCATAGATGATTGATTATATGGTTCTTGATGGGGAAATTCATATGGTGACCAAAGTATAGGCAGCATGGACTTCTGATTAGAAGAACATGTGTATTAAAAATCTAGACTTTATTTATCCATTTATCCATCTATCCATTCATTCATTCATCTATTTATTTTTTCATTTTAAAATTTATTTATCTATCTATCCATCTATTTTTTAGTCAGTTATTAATATAGCCATTCATTTATTTGATTTTGCCCAAGAACAGCTTGGAATAATTAAAAGCGATGTCCTTTCCCAAAGGCAATCAGTCCACTTATCTCCCTCTCTCCAATTCAGGTTGGGGCTAGGTCATTGTCCATCTACAGAATCTATTTCACGTATCTACTACTAGGACAGTTCCATCAATTAATAAGAATATATTAAAGGATGTTGCCTAAAGGGAATCTCTAGAGAAACTTTCTTCTCTATGGACCCTTTGTAGAATACCATCCATGACAGTCCAAATATCTTTGGTTATATTACACTTCTCTGTTTTATTCTCTCCTTGGTATTGAAAATCTTGAATTTTCAAGAATAACATTTCTCTCCCTACCCTAACCCAGTTGATATTCCATGCAAGCATATAGAAACTTGGAGTATGCCTATTTCTGTCCATCCATGACAGAGATAGCATCTCCCTTTCCTTTGCCCTCTGCTTCAGAACCGGCACCTGCAACCTCTGACTTCTTCCTGCCAACCTTGACATGGGAAGACAATTCTCTGAGCTTTGGTGGGTTGTGGGGGAAGGTTCCCTTCTGCTGTCCTCTCTCCAACTCATCACAAGCCTTGAGCTCATGGCTTTAAAGCAAGTCTATTTCTGGGACTAGAACTGCCTCCCATTTATGTTTTGCTTCCTTTCAGTATAGAGCCTTGTGAGATATTGAAAGGCAGCTGGTACATACTTATTCTGAGGCATCCAGGCAGCAGGTTATCAGCTACCAGAACGCTGTTTAGGTAAATTAACCAAAAAGGACAGTTACAGAGAGAGACAAAGACAGAGACAGAGAAGAGAGAACACTCAAATGAAAGAGCCAGTTGGTGCTGATTGGGCTGTGCCCAGCAGAGGTGAAATGAAATGACTAATTAGCAGCCCTTGTAAAGAAGTTTTACAAATGTTCCCAAAAGGCTTGATTATGAGCTTCTCATATGATCATAATCATTTTATTATTCTTGATTGTTCAGCATTCTCTTTTTTTTATATGGTAATAAAACTGCCCACTCCTTACTATTTGAACCTTACATTCCCCCCACATTCTCAGCCATCCAGTGGCACTGACCTTCTTGCAGGTGCTTGAACAAGACAGCCAATTTCTCTACTTTAGCCATTTTCACTGTCTGTCCTCCAGGCCTGGCATATTTTCCCTCCCTCCTGGTTTATCTGGTTTCCTTCAAGTCCCAGTGAAAATCTTATCTTTTACAGGAAACTTTTGTATCTTCCCTCTATTGAATATTTCCAGTTGATATTGAATATAGCTTGTTTGTAAACAGTTTACTTGTTGTCTCCCTGCTAGACTGTGAACTCCTTGAGAGCAGGGACTCTCCTTTACATGTCTTTGTTTCTTTAACATAGAACGCAGTGTCTGGCACATAGTAGGTACTTAATAAATATTTATTGATTGACTTTTAAACTCCTTGTCCCATTCCCTACCCCTTGACCAGGGAGGATCCTTCAGGCTGGAGTCAAACATGGAATTGTTTCTCAAGATTTGATATAGGGAGTAAAATTGTAGCATTCAGGAGCCTTGTAATCTGGTTGAGAAGACAGTTAACCCCAGAGCAATGAACCCAGGTTAACCCATGAGTATAGGCAAATGACACAGATTGGTGAAGATCACCAGCCTCTGTGGCTTTAGCCTGGTGGTACCTAGCTAGCCACCAGGATTCTAAATGAGTCATCGAATTCTGTGGTTGAATTTATCAAATAGTCTTGTGTGCTCTTAACTTATACACAAGAGAGCTTTAAAGGTTCTATTTTATGTTTTAGAATCAAATGCTTTCCTCTAGTTCAATAAATTATAAAAAGAACATACCTTTCTCTGCTTTGCACCTTTCAATAAAATATGTGACTATAAAGATGTGGAAAATGGGGGGCAGCTAGGTGGCTCAGTAGTGGATTGAGATTCAGGCATAGAGATGGGAGGTTCTGGGTTCAAATCTAGACTCTGATGCATCTTAGGTGGGTGACCTGGGCAAGTCACTTACTCTCATTGCCTAGCCCTTTTTGCTTTTCTGCCTTGGAACCAATACCCAGTATTGATTCTAAGATGGACAGTAAAGATGAAAAAAAAAAGATGAGAAAAATGATTGTCAAAATCTTCCTTATCCTTTTCTCATATTTCCATTAATGTAGATCTTTCCCATAAAGATTGCCTGAGGCTGATGAACAGGAATATCATTTGGTAGTAACTTATATCCTCTTAATTGACTTTTGGGGATAACAATATTATCTCTGGTCTTTTCTAATTTTTTATTATCTTCCTTTACATGAAGTATTTTCTATGATGGTCTCTCAATGTTTTCAATAGTGTGTTTTTGTCTCCAGCAAGAATTTACATTCTTACTGAAGTCATCTCCTTAAAAGCCATTTCTACTTCCCCATAAAATACATTGAAGAATGAAGTGCTGGGGACAGCATGTGGTGGTTCCTTTGTCACTGTCATTGATTATTTTAGAACTGATGATGAATCTGTTTCATTTTCAATCTACTTGTCCTACTGCCAGCATAATCTATAACTATTCTTGATATGACTTAGTTGGTTCTACCACCATATTTTCTGAAGACTTGTTTTCACCTCTGCTTTTTTCCCCCAATGTTTTATGAATGGATATTTCTCTTGATCTTCTGCCATTTTTTTCTCTGTGTGTATGTATGTATATGTTTACAAATGAATTTTCTTTTAAATCATCATTTCCCCTTGGCTGCTATCTTTCTTTGCTTGGCAAAGAAATTAAGTGCTTTTTGATTAACGAGTCTTCTGAGCTTTGTCGGCTTCCTCATTGTGGTAACTGTTCTACTTCAGTTAAAAATTTGCAGGAAATGGTGATAATCAAATCTTTGCCTTATTTTTCATCATTGGCGTCATCAAGCTGGCAGAAACTGGTTTGATTGGTATGGTTCCATCCCCCAAGATGCATGTATGCTAAGGCTTAACTGATCTGGAGACCAGACATTGCCCCCTTTTCCAGCTGCTTGCTGGCTATGGAACAGAGTTGAGTTTCCTGGATCCTTGCCTCTTGTTCCTCCTTCCTTAATAGGCAACTCAGAAAATACTCTGATTTTGGTGGTTCAGACAATCCCTGCTGCCTCTGGGGCAGCCTCCTACTTGTGCTGTGTGAGCTCTTTGTCTAAAACTCTATAATAGAAGTTGGAGCCTTGAATGGATAGGAATGGGCAGCTTGTTGCATGTCTGAGCCAATAGCCTATCCATGGAGCTGGGGACAGTGAGAGAAGGCATCTCCCTATGCTACTCTTGGTTGGCATCTTCCATGGCTACTATCCCTATGTGGTAGTGTCATTCTTTGAGAACAATTCCCTCCCCTCTTGTCTGGCAAAAAGCTTGTTTGAATAGGTTGGCAAAAGCTGCAATTGTCTTCATTATCTTCTCTTTTTTTTCTTTTTCTAATAATGTGTTGATTTTGCATTAACTGATTAAAAATCTGACTGTATAAACTGATTTGAATATGATGTCCATGTCAACAACTAGCAGTTCTTTCCTTTCAAGATACATTCATTTTTATCATAATGTTCAGTGCCAGCTGATCCCAGTGCCAATTGTGCCCAGTGTGTCCCATTTTCTTCTTAAAGGATTCATAATATGTAGATATGAGGCTTTCATTTGTGAATCATGTACCATATTCCATATTTTCTATGCTTTTTGCCATCTTCCCCAGTGAGTCCCTTTGCACTGAAGTCACTGAGTATCAAAAAAACTTGTTGATTTAGTTTGGAGGATCTTGTCACATTGGTCATAACATTTCTTTACCTTTTCCTTCCTCCAGAGCAGATGTTGGTTTCTAAGCAGCAATTATCTCATCGATGCTCTTTTTAAAAAAATGTATAATCACTAGCAATGCTACAAAAACAGATGACCACATGTTCATGAAATGATGTTTCTAATTACTTTTAGGTGCATAATGAAAACAATTCTGCAAACTCCTTTACCTCTCCAAAAATATGTGAGCCGTTTATTAAATGTGACATCTTGGGCAAGTCAATTCACCTCCATTTCCTCATCTGTAAAATGGTAGGTTGAGCTCAAACATCTCTTCTGAATTTGTGTGAACCTATGTCGTTAGTCCTTCTTTGTTTTCAAAGGGAACCAATGAAAACAGGGAGTGATGCCTTGACTTGCATGTGTATTGTATTTAAGTGAGGCAGAGTGGCACAAAGTCATCAGCCTCACTCTCTGTTCCAGAGCCATCCAAGTCCAGTGGCAAGTCAAAAGTCAGGATGACTGGTAGTGGTCCAGGATGCAATAGATAACACTGGCTTCTTCTAAGATGATTGACCAAGCTCTAAGGGCTCCACAGCACTCACTACCACCTTCATGGCCATTGGAACAAATTTTCTCATCTGCCCATTCTACTGGGGGAAGTCTTCACCTGCTTGGTGTAGACATCCCCCTGGATCAATAATGAGGTTGAGGCATGTAGGCTACCTTCAATGTGGTTTACCCATCTGCTGAGATGATTGTATTGGAGTCTTGCTGATATGTGTGCTGTAAGTTTTTGGGGCCACAAGTGAGAGTTGAATGAAAGGTAGACACCAAAGATGGATGAGCAGCCCTGAAAAGGGTGTGGCAGGCCCTCATCATAGAGATGCTAGATCTCCTGGAACACGCCATGATCCTCCATAGTAGGATATTAACTATAGTTGATGGATCTATGTTGGATCTACAATTTGGTTATATTTTATATCCATTCATCCTTTGAATAAACGAGTAAAGATGAACTTAGGTGCTTACCACATGCAAAGCACTGTGCTAAGTAAGTGCTGGGTATGTAAACAGAAAAATAAGACAGTCCCTGCTCTAAGGTAAAGAACTTACATTCGAATAGGGCAAGGTTTCATTTAAAAGTTGTATGGAAAAGCTCAGTGGTTCTTAAGGCCATAAAGCAGATGGGAAAGTATCTTTTTTTAAATGTCATTTTCATGAATAAAACGATATAATTATCCAATATTGAGTCATTTATCAGATGGTATCAAGGATTATTAGATGATATTAAATAGCTCTTGATCTTTTAAGAGTGGTCTCTGGGGGGGGGGGGAGCTCAGTGGATAGGGGCCAGGCCTGGAGATGGGAGCTCCTAGGTGGTTCAAATCTGATCTCAGACACTTCCTACCCGTGCAACCCTGGGCAAATCATTTAACCCCCATTGCCTAGCCCTTACTGCTCTTCTACTTTGGAACTAATACTTAGAATTACTTGTAAGACAGAAGATAAGGGTTAAAAAAAGGAGTGGTTTCTGGCTCACTAAAATTTTAAATGAGATAAGGCCAAACTAAAAAAAAAAAGGACTGGTTAAAAAAATAAACCTATGATGGGGGGAAGAGAAAGACCAAAGTCAGAATGGATGGGATGACAGCAAGAAGGTAAGATTCCTTAACTTTTATTTTGTTCCCGTTTTCTTCCAAAAATAACTATCTTTGAAATGGGAAGAATAGAGCAAAATGATTAGAGGGCTTGGAAACTTAAGATTAAGCAGAGAGACGGTCAGGCATCATCCAGATGCCCACAATAGTTACCCCTCTCTGTTGAGCTATAAAGTTATAACCTAGACCAGAGTGCTCAAAGAATGGGGAGACATAACCATCTGGCCACAAGTCAGTGATCTTGAAAGTAAAGGAGAAATACTACCCCAAATTTCAAAATAGGAAAGAGGGTAGAATTTGTAGGTTGATCTTTATTTCTGATAGAATTTTAGAGCACATGGTTAAGTATACTGTTAATTTATTAGCATAGGGAGTCCCAAATTTCTTAGAGCAGTTAAATTTTTTTTTGAACTTAAAACTATATAATTGCTTTGGGACATCTTTTGTAGGTTGTTATTAATAACAACTTATTAATTAATATTGTTCATTAAAGTCAGACATTTTCTAAGTATTATGTTCCTTTTATTTATTTATTATGATCCTGGAATCAGGAAGACTCATCTTCCTGAGTTCAAATCTGGCCTCAGGGACTTACTAACTGTGAGACCCCTGGGTAAGCCATTTAACCCTGTTTGCCTCAGTTTCCTCATGTGAGCTGGGGGAGGAAATGGCAAACCACTCCAGCGTCACTGCCAAGAAGACCTCATGGACAATGTTGGTATGATATGGTCCACAGGGTCACAAAGAATGGGATACAATGGTACAACAGCACCAGTTAGGAAGTTTTCCTTACATCCAGCTCAAGTCTGCTTTACTACCAAGAGCATCACTAAAAGCTAGGACGGCTCTGCCAAGTAGAGACACTGAGTCTCAGAATGAAAAAGGTTCTTAAAATCCAGGTAGTTCAAATGGTGTTTGAACTCGAGACATTGAGGATCCCATTAGATTGTGAGATCTTTGAGATCAAGGACTGTTTGGTTTTAGAGCTTAGCACAGTGACTGACACATAAATGAATACTTTTCTGGGGGTAGCTGGGTGGCTCCGTGGACAGACAGCCAGACCTGGAGACAGGATGTACTGGGTTCAATTATGATCTCAGACACTTCCTAGCTGTGTGACCCTGGGCAAGTCCCTTAACCCCCATTGTCTAGCCCGTACCACTCTTCTGCCGTGGAACTGATACCTTAGTATTGATTCTAAGACAGAAGGTAAAAATTTAAAAATAAAATAAAATAACTGCTTTGCTGACTTGACTTAACAAAAATCCCCTCCATACCATCCTTGCTGAGTCCTCATTCAGTCTTTGCTTAAAGATCTCATATGAAAGGAAGCCCATTATTTCCTGAGCAACCCTCAAAAGGAAATGATTAGTCACATCAGACTAACTTTGTTTCTGTTTTCGACAAGGGATCTAGTCTGGTGATCAGGGAAATGTCGTTCTAGTATATGTAGATTTCGGTGAGGCATTTGACAGTCTCGTGTACCATGCTTGTGGATAAGATGGACAGAGAGGAGCTAGATTATGTAGTTCATTTGCTTGGATATGTAACTGGTCCAATGACCAGAACGAAAGAGTGGCAAGTCAAGGGGAGGTTTCATGGGAGTGTTTTTGTTCTCTCTTGCCTGGATTCAGGCTTCCCCATTACTTCTTTCTCATTGCTCCTGCTTTCCAGCTCCCTTGTATATACTATCTTCTTCCCCTAGAGTAGAAATTAAAAATACAAATTAGGATATCTATTTCTTGAATTTGTATAGCTTATGCTTTGCAAAGTACCTCACACATAGCAGCTGGTTAATAAATGCAAGGTAGTTTGGTGGATAAAGAACCAAGCCTGAAGATAGGAGACCTGGGTTCAAATATAGCCTCAGACATTTCCTGGTTATGTGACCCTGGGCAAGTCACTTAACTCCAATTGTCTAGCCCTTACCTCTCTTCTGCATTGGAAATAACAGTACTGATTTTAAGACAGAAGATTAAGAGTTTAAAAAAAATAAAAAAATGTTTTTTGGTTTATTCTTCCATTTAAAGAGTGAAAAAGTTGATTTGATTATGACTACAGAATTGGAAAGGTAGGGAACAAGGAGTATGACTCACATAGAGCAATGTGTCAGCTAGTGAAATGTCAGAGGAGTAAAAGAAATAGATCATGAACTAAATTGGGGCCAGGACCAGGAACCTTGGGAAAAAATGATCACCTTATCTTATAATTTGATGGAAAAGAAAACTAGACAAAGCTAGTCTGATATGTACCTTGGATTTCAATGGATTTCAATGGAATGGATTTCAAATAATTCAAGAAAAGGACAGATAGGAGCCCATGAACTGAATTCTAAGGGCCTTCAAAGGAGTCATTCCAGAAGTGTCTTTTTAAAAGTTCTTACCTTCTATTTTAGAATACCACATATTGGTTCCAAGGCAAAAGAGTGGTAAGAGTTAGGAAATGGGGGTTAAGTGACTTGCCCAGGGTCACACAGCCAGGAAATGTCTGAGACCAGATTTGAAACTAGGACCTCCTTCTCTAGGCATGACTTTCAATCCACTGAAGCCATCTGCTATTGCATCTGAGCAGCTGCCTTGATGATTCTTGAGAGCATGTTGAGGAGAGAGGGAAGAAGGAAAGAAAGGAATAAAAGGAGCAGTCAGGTAGCCCTTCACACTTTTCTGTCTTAGAAGTGAAATTAATACTGAAGTTAAGTGTTTGAAAAGATGATTAAAAAAAAGAGAGGAAAGGAGAAGGAGGGAAAAGGAACTTAGAAGATGCAGGAACTTAACAAAAGCTTATTAAGTGCAAACAGTACAAAGCACTTTTTAATATTATACCTCAATGATCTCCAAAATAACCCTGAGAAATAGGTGCTATTATTATCCCTGTTTTACAGCTGAGGAAACTGAAGATGACAGAAGCTAAGTGATTTGCTCAAGTTCACACAGATGATAGTAAGTATATGAGACTGAACTTGAATTCAGGTCTTCCTGATTCCAGGCTCAGAGATCTATCTATCCACCATACCACTCAGCTAATTAGTAGGGGAGATAATACTATGAACAAATAGGATATATGCAGGAGAAGCTGGAAAGTAATCTCAGAGGGAAGGCACTGTGCCACTTAGCTGTCCATTCCAGAAGTGTTTAAGATTAAAATGAAAAATAAGATGAAAATTCTGCTCTGGCAGCCATTGGCACTGTGGACCACTCTTTCCTCCATGATACTTTCTTCTTTCTAATTTTTCAAGACACCACTCTCTCTCGATTCTCCTCCTGCCCATCTGACTGCTCCTTCTCTGTCTCCTTTGCTGAATCCCCCTCTTGATCATATAATCTAACTGTAGGTGTCCCCTATGGTTCAGACCTGAGACCTCTTCTCTTCTCCTTCTCTATTGCTTCCCATCAGCTTTCATGGATTTAATTACCATCTCTTTACTGACGATTTCAAATCTACCTATTCTGCCCCAGTCTCTCTACTGACCTCCAATCTGGCATCTCCAACTGCCTTTCAGACATCTTGAATTCAATGTCCAGTAGACACCTTACACTTAATATGTTCAAAACAGAACTCAGCATCTTTTCCCCTGAACTCTCCCTCCTTCCTACCTGAGTCTAGAGGCTAACATTATCCTCCCAGTCCCTCAGACTTACACACTAGAACTTATGTTGGATTCTTCACTATTGCTCTTCTTCCCCCCCCCCCCAATATCCAATCTTTTGCCAAGACCTGTAAATTTTACCTTTGCAACATCTCTTGAGTACTCTTCCTTCTTTCCACTGACATTGCCCCCACTCTAGTGCAGGTCACCATCTCCTTGTGCCTGGACTATTGCAATAGCCTGCTAGTGGGTCTGTTTGCCTCGAATAGCTTCCATTTATTCACCATTCAGTCATTAAAGAGATTTCTCTAAAGCACTGGTCTGACCATTTTACCCCTGTGATCCCTGCTTCAGTGCCTCCCTATTGCCTCTAGGAGCAAATATGAAATGTTCTGTTGGGCATTCAAAGCCCATCATAACTTAGTCCTGCCTTTCCAGTCTTCATAGACTGTGCTCCCTGACCTATATTCCATAATCCAATCATACTGGCCTCTTGACTATTCCACAAATAGGAAGCTCCATCTTTTGGCTGTGGGCATTTTCTCTGGCTGCCCCCCCAGGCCTGGAATGCTCTCCCTCCTTTGCAATGTTTACTGACCTCTTAAGTCCCAACTAAAATCCCATTTTTTACCTGCAGCTTTCCTCAATCCCTTTTAATCCCAATGCCTTCCCTCTGTTAATTATTTCCTATTTAGCCTATATATAGCTTTCTTTCCGTATATTTGTTTGCATGTGGTCTCCCCCATTGGATTACAAGTTCCTTGAGGGAAGGGGCTGTCTTTAGCGTCTGAGTGTATCCCTAGTGTTTAGTTAGCACAGAGCCTGGCACATAATAGGTGCTTCCTAAGTCTCTATTGATTAATCGTTCTCTGTAGACATGAACTACTTACTTGCTGATCCTAGATTCAATGAATTCTCAGCAAAGACATTTACTGAAAAAGCAGAGAAAAATGCTAGTTACGGAATATTCCTTTTCCTTCCCTTCAAGGCTGTTTACTCTCCCTTAAATACAGAGAATCACCAAAAATAGTCATAAGGTCCTAGTGAGGCTCATATTTAAGGAGCACATACTGCCGATGTAGCTTAGGATTCTGGGACCACAAGGTCTCCATGTCCTTTTTTCTCTCTTCAGAGTCCTTATGAAGTTCCCATTGGGATGTGGCCTGGGTGATGGAGTAGATGCTCCGCTGACCTGATGTTTAAGTTGGATAGATCCATCTGCTGCTGCTGGACTGGGCTGGGCAGGTTAGTAGTCTGGGATCTCTTCACTTGACATAACTGCCCGGAAAGTTCTTCCGGGCAGATTGCTAGTCCTCCCGGTTGGTTCTTCATTGAGTACGGCTAGGCTTGGTCCCGCCATTTACTCCGCCCTGAGAGCGGCTTCTCACAGGTGATTGTCTGAGCGCACTCTTCAGTGGGCAACCGGAGTTTTCAGCACCTACAGAATGTCCTGCTTGGGTGTACTGTGATTTTCTGGCAGAAGTATCATAGTGGACTTTTCAGGGGATAGATTATCCGTAGCCGGACTAAGATGGGCAGAATTCTGTCCTCTTCCACTCTCAGAGGCTTGGTTTTCAGCTTGTCACCTCGCAGAAGATGATGGTGTGAGGTCGAGGCTCTCCTGTTAGTACTTCCTAATTTAGACTTGGGTTCCCTTCCAGAGGGACCTCACTCTGATTTATGGCAATCATCCACTTGCATTTCCCAGATTCCTGCCATCACAAATACAAAGGTAACAGGAGAGTGCGCTCTGCCTGTTCATTTTCTTTGCTGGTCTTTCCATATATAAATGTGTATTCAAAGTCGCAAGACACTAACCTGCCCCCATCCCCACCTTTTTGTCCCTAAATGGCCACTGTAGGTGACTTGAGCTGTCCTAAAGGAGATCAGACATTCCAAGAAGTGGGAGAAAGGAAGGTGAGCATTCTACGCACATGTGACAGATGGTGCAAAGGCATGGGAATGAGAGAGTGAGTGGTGTGTGTGAGAAACAAAAGACGTGACAGTGTGGTTGGATGGTTGAGTGTATGAAGGTGAGTAATGTATACGATGAAAGAAATAGGAAGCAAACAAATTTTAGAGAGATTTAAATGCCAGAGGACAATTTTAAATGGAGGAATTTATATTTGATCCTAAAGGCAATACGTAGCCACTGGAGTTTATCGAGTTGGGGGTGAGGATAAGTGGCATGACCAGACCTAAGCTTTATCTAGTTTATTTTTTAAACCTTTACCTTTCATCTTAGAATCAATACTATATATTGGCTCTAAGGCAGAAGGGCAGTAAGGGCTAGGCAATGGGGGTCAAGTGACTTGCTCAGGGTCACACAGCTAGTATCTGAGGACAGATTTGAACCCAGGACCTATCATCTCTAACCTTGCCTATTAATCCACTGAGCTACCCAGACCCCTCCCAGATCTAAGCTTTAAAGGGATACAATTTTGGTAGCAATGGCAAAATTGGGATAGGGAGAGATTCAAGGCAGGAAGACCAAATAGGAAGCAATTATAATAGTACAGGAGAAAAGAGAGACAAATGTAGTGGCTATGGGAGTGGAGAAGAGAGGATATATTTGAAAGATGTTATGGAGATAGACAAGTTATGAGATGAATGAAAAATTAAAGCTAACAACAAAACCTAAAGAATATTGATGAAAAAATTAATGTTGGGGGCAGGTAGGAGGTTCAGTGGATTGAGAACCAGACATAGAGACAGGAGGTCCTGGGTTCAAATATAGCTTCAGACACTTCCTAGTTGTGTGACTCTGGGCAAGTCCCTTAATCCCCATTGCTTAGCCTTTACCACTCTTCTGCCTTGGAACCAATACACAGCAGTGATTCTAAGACTGAAGGTAAGGATTAAAAATAAATAGAATAATGTCAATCGTTACAGAAATCTCTAGTGGAATTCTCCAAAGCTCTGTTCTGTTTAACATTTTTATTAATGACTCAAATGAAGGCAAAACTGGCATGCTTATTAAATATAGTACAAAGCTGGAAAAATAACTAATGCATTGGATGACTGAAGTGAGATGCAGAAAGAGCTTGACTAGCTAAAACAATGAGCCAGAATTATATAGTTAATCTGTGATTTCTTCAGGGGATTTTCCTTTCACAAACTAAAATAACTTTTTGACAAATCTTAGCTAGTTACCTGATGCTCAGATAGGTTAAACGATTTGCCAAATGACCCAACCACCATAGCTAGTAGTTGTCAAGTTCTTTATCTAAGTCCAGAGCATAGTGTTTCAGCTAGACATGTAGTTAGTATTCTATTGAGGCAGCTAGGTGGTACAGTGGATAGAATGCTGGACCTTGAGTCAAGAAGATCTGAGTTCAAATTCAACCAATTCAAAAGTCTTATTTGATAGTGTAAATAGTATTTGGGACTTTAGTCCCCACTTCTCAGAACTCTGAGAGGAGGAAGGTGTATTTCATCATCCATTTCTTGGAAGTAGTACTAATCATTGCCTTTAATCTGAGTCTAGCAGTTTTTTGGATGTAGTTTTCATTTACATTTCTGCAGCCATGGTGTATATGGGTCTCTCTATTTCTTTGTTCTAGACCAGTTCATACAAATTTTCTCCCGCTTTTCTGAATATCTCACTTTCATTGTTGCCTTATGTTGCAGTAACATTTTATCATATGCACATATCGCAACACTTTCAGCTCTTCCTCAGATGACTGGCACCAGCTTTGTTCTTAGGTTGTTTTCTTCCATAGAAAGTACTGTTATGAATATTTTGGTGCATGTGGAACCTTCATTGGAGGCCTCTTACTGAAGGCTGAGTGGTAGCTTATTATAGGGGTTGTAGAACAGATCCGTACTCCCTTTACGGGTTGAATTGAGCAATCTTCTAGTTTGGAGTCTGTAAATCTATGAAAAATTCTCCTTCTGGAGATAATACACTTGAGTAACTTGATTTCTCCAGAACATTTATAGAAATACTGCCCTCTCTAAGGGATTTTTTTCATCTCTGCTGTTTTAATGCCCCTCAGTTTGGCCTTAACAACTCCAAATCCTTTACTGCCCTTTTTAATTTATAAGGCACTTTGCTAAAAAATCAAGGAAAGCTGATAGAACAATGGAGCAGACTCTTTCCCCTATCCATCTACGCTGTTCTGTACTCTATTCTTCAGGCTATTAAAATTTAAAAAAAATCTTTCTTTTTCTTTCTGTCTCTGTCTCTCTGACTCCTCTGTCTGCTTGCCTCTGTCTCTGCCTCTCTGTCTCTCTGTCTCTCTGTCTGTGTCTGCCTCTGTTTCTGTCTCTCTGTCTCCCTCTCTCCCTCTCTCTCTCTCTGTCCTTTCACCCCATCCCTCTCCCTTCTCTCCCTCTCACTTTTTTGGATAGTTCCAGAAACATGTCCATATATGGCCTACATGTCAAGGATCACAAATGATGTGGTAACACGAGGGCAACGCTGTGCCATTTAGCTACAGGCTATTTTATGAAGAGAAGTTTAACAAATTAATGTAACTGAGGGGGACTGAAAGATGGATAAAAGCTTCTGTAGGGTAATCTTCAGACAGGAAATCTGAGATTCATAACAACTTATATTTTGGCTTGTCATCTCTGGTCATGCGGTGGTCCAGAAATAAACTCAGCTTGAAAGAGGAGTGTTTCAAAGCTGAGCTGTGCTACATCAAGACACTCAGGCAAAGGAGAGAGATGAAAAATTAGGGGTTTAGGGGGGAGACGAGGGAAAAAGCAAGGAATGAATATCTGAAGATACAATCCAGGAAGTCACTTTTTTGGGGGCACTGTTCTCTTGTTTCAGAACCTAACAGGTATGTTTTCTGCTTTCTTTTCTAGAACTTGCACAAAAAGGTTGTTTTGTTAGTTGTCAAAGCCTGAGCTGCTGGTGGTAAAGGGTGGTTGGCTGAAATATTTACCCCAGACTTCTTGCAAATCAAACCAGGTTATCTGCTATCTTTTTCCCCCTCCTGCTTCTCTCCTTCCCTCCTTCCCCTTCCTCCCCACCTCTCCTGTGTTATTTTTTTTTTGTCCTAAAGCTTGGTGGATATTGGATTGATAGAAATCTAATCTGGGGGAAAGTGGATAGAATATGAAATGCTAGCTGTAGACACTTGAAAGCTTTTGCTCAGACATTTGCTTAACCCATCAGCTTCTGCCTCAGAAGATGAAGGAGTTAACTGTGATGCTATGATTGACTTTAGATGCCTGAAGATGTAGTAGACAGTAAACAGAGAACATTAAGGAAAGGATTTCTATTCATCGAGCATAAAGGTTAGTGGCAGCATGGCATTAATGCATAGAGGATAGACTTTGGAGTTAGGAAGATTAGAATTCAAGTCCTGCCACTGTCACAAACTGGCTGTGTGACCCTGGGCAAGTTCCCTAACTTTTCTGTGCTCCAGTCAGCTCTCCAAGATACCAATGTGTTGCTTATATGTAACAGCACAGAGAGCTTCCACATTGGGAAACTCTTGACATCAATGAAATCACTTACTCACACACACACATGCAAAAGGCTCAAACAATGCTTTCCATGATTATAGAAGAGCTGCTTGAGGAATTAGTTGTTGGTAAAAACCTAGAATATTAGAGCTGCAAGGACTGTATGGTTCTGTGGTTCTTCTGTTGTTTTTCAACATATTCAGCTCATTGTGAAGTGACCTCATTTGGGGGTTTTCTTTTCTTTCTTTTTTTTTAAACCCTTAGCTTCCATCTTAAAATGAATATTGTGTATTGATTCCAAGGCAGAAAAATGGTAAGGGCTAGGCAATGGAGGTTAAGTGAATTGTTCAGGGTCACACAGCTAGGAAGTGTTTGAGGTTAGATTTGAACCTGGGACCTCCTTTCTCTGGACCTGGCTCTCAATCCACCAGCTGCCCCCCTTCCCCCCACCATATTGGGATTTTCTTGGCAAAGATACTAGTGTAGTTTGCCATTTCCTTCTCCAGCTTATTTTCCAGATGAGGAAACTGAAGCAAACAGGATTGGGTGACTTGCAGAGGGTCACTCAGCTAGTAAGTGTTTGAGACCAGATTTGGACTCCAGGCTTTGAACTCTATGTACTGCACCACCTAACTGCTGAATGATCCTGCATAGGTGGAAAGTGTCACTCATAGACTCCTAAACTTGGGCTAGATGATCCAGTTTCATCCGCTCATTTTATAGGCTAGAAACCAAGGCCTGGAGTGGAGAAGTAACTTGCCTAATGTTACACACAGAAAGTTAGCGGCAGAACTGGGACTAGTTCCTAGGGATTCCTGATTCACAATTCTAGTCATTTTAAAAAAGATAATTAAAAGTCACATGTATTTAAATGAGCAATTATCTTTATAAGCACCTTGAGTTATGGTGAAAATGACCATAGCTCTTTGCCTGTATAACCTTTCAAATCATTGACTTGCTGCAAAATCACAACTTGACAGTATTATTAGATGTTGCAAATGGATGTCCAAAACAGTTGGATGAATCTGGACAGCTGGGGCAAGGGTGGCACTATTTACTTGCAGGAGGTGGGGGAAGGAAGAGTCTCCACTAGAAACCTCTTGCTTCTGCCTTGGGCACTGAGCCGTGACTATTCTAACTTACCTCATCCATCATTGCACCAGGAGCTGAGCCACAGGCACCCTGTTTAATTATCCTGCCCAATAGGTACCCAGAAATGAGTTCTCCAGAAGGGCATTGCTATTAAAATTCATTGGCTGGGACTTTAATGTGAGGAGGATTTGTTATTTGCTACAAAGAATTTGTTTTTCCTTTTCTTTTTTTTTCCCTCAATAGGGTATGTGTGGGGAGAGCATATGGATTTCAGTTAATTAAAAAATGCATTTAGAATTTAAAAAAATGTCAGGAGCTCACCAGCAGAAAGCAGGGCCATTTCCCCCTCATGTGAAATGTGCTGAAAGTGACCAGACTCTATAAGGCAAAAGTAGAATATCTGTGCTTTGGGGTGGTGGAACAGGTGTGGGAAGGTTTCCTATTAAGAGAACAGGAATTAAAATCAGATCACCTGGGTTCAGTCCTCTCTGCTACTCACTACCTTTATGCCCTTGGCTAAATGACATCACTGGGTCTGTTTCTTCATCTGTTTGATGAGGAAATTGAACTAGATCAGGGGTCTGTGAACCCATTAAAAATATTTTGATGTCTGTATTTCAATATAATCAATTTCCTTTGTAATCCAATGTATTTTGTTTTATGCATTTAAAATATCCTGAGAAGGGGCTCATGGACTTCACCAGATTTCCAGCGGGGTTCATGACCCACAAGAGGTTAAGAACTCCTGGACTGAAGGATTTCTAGGTCCCATCCAACTTTAAATCCTTTGCTCCTATGAGCCAATGAAAATGTTTAACTGATTAGTCTCTGTGTAGGGATTCTAAATCTGGGCGCTTGAGTTTTTTATGGCTGGAGGTCAGAGGAGAATCGCAGCTGCCAAGTGCTTCCCACACTTGTCTACTTCTAAATGTCCCTCTGACCCTGGTGCATATACCACCTCCTGAATACAGAGTTAATTCCCTGCATGTGTCTTTTGGGTACAGACTGTCAGATCACCACTCTTTGGTTGGGGGCCAACAGCTGTTTGAGTGAATTCCCGGGGAGTATAGGAATCTATACTAAAACTGGGGAAAGCCAGCTTTGTTTCTCAGCCCCATGACCTCCAGAGCTCCTTGAAATAAGAGCAAATGCTTAACTTTTATGGGAAGCTCAAGACTGAAACTGGGTCAAATGACCCACCAATGCCTTGTGCTTTCAGAGGAGATTTCAGTCCAATATATGATTACTGGCACTTGTCCTGAAATGGAAGTGCAGTATGTCAGCCGAGGAGGTGTTAACTAGGACATGAGCCCTGCCCTCAAGTCAGGGACATAGAGCAGATGACCTCTTGGAGAATTCTTTGATGTGAAAGGCCCCTGTGAATGATGAGGCATGGATCCTCAAGGTTTAGAAGAAATATTTTATGACAACTTAAGATACTATTAATAATAATGACAACAAATTTAACTTATAAAACTTAGTGGCTATAATGGGAGAAAGCAGAATGATATAGTACTGTCCAGTGCACTAGAGTTTGGAGTTAGGAAGATGAATGAATTTGAATCCTGCCCTGAGCAAGTACTGTCCCACAGCAGTCATTTAAACTTATCTCAGCCTCATTTTCTCAAATATGTAAAATGCATATAATAATAGTACCTATTGCAAGGTTGTGGAGATCAAATAAGAGGATATGTATAAAGGGCTTTTAAAAATTAGCTGTTGTTATTAATGTACTTTCACAACCATTTTCCAGTTAGATATTAATAACAACCCTGTGAGGTAGAGACCAAGGCTGTGGTAGGGTAAGCAACTTGTCCAAGATAGATAATTACTTTCTCACTTTCCCAGCATATTTATGTGGCATATAATTATATAAATTTGGGATTTGTGGGATTTAATCACACTTTTGTGGTACCAAAGTTTTTTATAAGATACTATCTGTTCTTTTTTCATGTTTTTTCTTTTCTCAACCCTCCCTTTCCCCATTTTCTTTTATTTTCCTTCCCTACATCATTCTTTCTTCCCTCTCTTCCTCCCTCCCTCCCTCCCTCCCTTCTTTCCTTCCTTCCTTCCTTCCTTCCTTCCTTCCTTCCTTCCTTCCTTCCTTCCTTCCTTCCTTCCTTCCTTCCTTCCTTCCTTCCTTCCTTCCTTCCTTCCTTCCTTCCTTCCTTCCTTTTCAACCATTAGGGTTTCTTAGTTTTATTTATTTTATTTTATTTTGAAGTTATATCTTCTCTTACCTTTCTGTACTTCTTTCTTTCTTTCTTTCTTTCTTTCTTTCTTTCTTTCTTTCTTTCTTTCTTTCTTTCTTTCTTTCTTTCTTTCTTTCTTTCTTTCTTTCTTTCTTTCTTTCTTTCTTTCTTTCTTTCTTTCTTTCTTTCTTTCTTTCTTTCTTTCTTTCTTTCTTTCTTTCTTTCTTTCTTTCTTCTTTTTCCCTATCCCCTTCAGTCTTTTCATCCCCTCCCCATTTTTCTTGCCAAATATCTTTTCCTTATCAACAATTTCCCTTCAAATGTCTTTTCTTAATGACTTACCCAATTTTGTTCCTTGACACAGTTGACCTCCTCACTCACCTACCTTCTCCACACTGGCTTCAGTCAATCACTTACACATTCTTGAGTCATTGCCTAATCTTTCCTCAGATTCTCTCCTCTTTCCACCACAACAAACAATTCATGCCTAGCATGTTTAAGATACTGCTCTAGGTAGTATAGATGCATGCATGGTCTATTTAGCTGATACATCTGTAGCCATAGAAGTCTAGGTAATCTAAAGTGGGGGGGAGTAGAAACTGGTGGGGGAGATCTCAAAAGACTTGCTATAGGAGGTGCAGTTTATGCTGAGTCTTGAAGGAAGCTAGATATTCTGAGCTGCAGAGGTGAGGAGGAAGCAGGCTTTGCAGGATTGGGGAACTGCCTGCCTGTGCTAAGTCACGGAGATAGGAGATGGGGCCATTTTGGCTGGAAAGAAGGGCATGTGAAAGATAGAAATGTGAAATATGTCTGCAAAGTTCGGTTGGAGACAGCATGTGAAGGGTTTTAAAGGCCAAGCTGAGGAATCTATATTTAAGTAAGTCAAGCAATCACAAGCAACTGAAGCTTTTTGAGTAATGGAGTTATATGATTAGAGATGTGCATTAGGGAGATGATTTCGTTAGCTCTGTAGATCCTGGAAATATAGAGTCCAATTAGGTGGTTATGGCAACAACCTAGGAGAAAGGAGATGAAGACCAAGGTAGTTTACTGACTGTCAGAGCAGCAAGGAGGGGATGGATATGAAAGGAACACAGGGAACAGAGCACCTACTGTGTGCCTTGTGTTAGGTTTACAGAGACAAAAGGAAAATAGTCTCTGCCCTTAAGGAGTTTCTATTATATTTGATGAGATGAAAATCAGTATTTAGATATATATAAAGTATTTCTGTTTAGATGCTCACATACATATACATACATATATATTAGTACCTTCTACCTCTAAAGTTTTTTCTGTTATAGTTAGATAGATTACATCTATATATTAGTTATTATATCTATAATTTATCTAGATATGTTAAATATGGTCATATATAAAATAGTTCTATATAATTGACCATAATCTAGACTATATATAATATCATATGTAATATATATATTTTATATTAAATAAAACAATATAACATTGCATATATATTATTAAATATAATATATGTAAAGCTATATAGTCATCAACTGTATAATGGCTATATCTATCATAGTAGATATAATTATATTACATATTATTACATGTATCTATTCTATATAACACATAGCTATTATATGTAATCTATGTATTATATATAGCATATTATATCTATTATTTAGATATATATTATAAATATGATAGAGGTAATAGATATATAAGTATCAACTATGTAATGGGTATATCTATTATATTAGATATACAGTTGTCCCTTCCGCATTGTGGGGATTAGGAACATTTGGGGCCCCTGCAATCTGGAAGATCTCTTTAATTTATGGCCCTTCCTTTGTACTAGAGAAGAAGTCTGAATTTTTCCTTTTCCTTTTATATATGCTTTACTTTATTGTAAATTTTGGGTTAAATATGCATTTCTGAGTTTTTAATTTTTTCCTATGTTGTTTGCTAGCCTTCACATGCTGTCTGCAAAGCTCAAAAATTCCCTTTCAATTTCTTATGCTGACCCACAATATGTTGAAACCTCAATGGAGAAAGTCATGATGTGGAACGTATAGATGCAATTATATTAAATATTATTAAATTTACTTATTACATATAAATATATATCTAGTATATGTAATAGATAAAACATGTATATTATATAATTATACTTAACTGTATAATGTGTTATATATTCATTATTATAAAAATTAAATACAATAGATATATAGGCACCAACTGTATAATGGATATATGTATCATATTAGATACAATTATATTACTTGTTATTAGATATACCTCATCTATATAAAATATATATTATGTATAGCATATAACAAATATTATATAATTGTAAATGTATCTGTTAATGTTAAATATAATAGATAGATAGAACATAGGTAATAGATATATAAGTATTGACTATGTAGTGGATATATCTATTATATAGTGTTAGATATACTTATTCAATATAAAATGTAATATTACATATGTAACACATCTATTATATAATTATGTAATATGCATTACATTATTAATAGTAAAATATAATCAATATGATATATGGTTCACTATGTAGGCACTAGCCATGCAATGGACATATCTATTGTATTAGATATACTTATATATGATTAAACATACATTTGTTACATTATATATTGGAGATAACATACATATATTACCTAGTTAATATCTATATGTCTATAATACGTAATAGATATTAACATCATAAATAAAAACCTTTGGGGGAGGAAGGCATTAGTAGCTGGAGGAACAGGAAAGGCCTCCTGTAGAAGGTGGCGTTTGAGCTGAGTCTTGAAGAGAGCCACACAGGGCTTCCAAGTGGCAGAGTTGGTGAATGATTCTATTCTCGGCATGGTGCACAGCCAATGCAAAGGCAGAGAAAAAGAGATAATGTGTCAAGTATGAAGAATAGTAAGAAGGCCAGTTTGACTGGACTATATAATTTGTGAAAAGAAGTAATATGTAACAAGGCTAGGAAAGTAAATTGGAACCAGGTGGTGAAGAGCTTCAATGTCCAGCACAGAAGTTTAGATTTGATCCTGGCACTGAAGCTTATTGAATAGGGAAGTGATATGGTCGGATGTTTGCTTTAGGGAAATAATTTTGGCAGCTGGGTGGAGTAGGATTGAAGAGGGGAGAGACTAGAGGCAGGGAGACCAGTAGGAAGATACTGCAATAATCCAAGCAAGAGGTCATGAGGTTTGAATCAGGGCAGTGCCTGGATCAGTGGAGGCCAGAGGTGATGTGCATAAGTAGTCATGGTAGAAATGGCAAGATGTTCCAATTGATTAGATATGTGGGGTGAGTGAGAGTGAGGGATTGAGGATAATGAGGAGTTTAAGAACCTTGGAGATGAGAAAGATGGTGGTACCTTTGACAATATTAGGGAAGTCCAGAAGAGAAATGAATTTTTGGACAAAGGGAATGAGTTCTGTTTAAGGCATGTTGAATTTGAAAAGCCTATGGATCATCTGGTTTGGAATGTCCAAAGGGCAATTGGTGATGTGGGAGTGGACTTCAGGAAAGAAACTAGGGATATTTTTCTACCTAACTATATACACATAGGCACATAAACATGCAACACAGTTACATACATAAATGTATAGGCAACTAGGTGGCACAGTGAATAAGAATGCTGGACTTGGAGTTAGGAAGATAAGTTTAAATCTGACTTCAGATATTTATTAGCTGTGTGACCATTGCCTGCCTCAGTTTCTTAATCTATAAAACGAGGACAATAATAATTATAGCACCTATGTTCCAGGATTATTGTATCAAATGAGATACTTGCCAAGCTTAAAGTGCGATATAAATGCTAGCTATTATTATATACATATGTAGGTTTGGGAGTCATTTGTGTAGATAATAATTAAGGTCATGAGGGATATTGAGGTCACCAAGAGAGCAGAATTTTTGGTTATACCTATAGTTAGTGGACATGACATGAATAAGGATCTAGCAAAAGAGACCAAGAAGGAGCAATAATTTGGAAAAATAGAACCAAGAAAGACAGATGTCATGAAAATCCTGAAAGAAGAAATTATTTAGGAAGAGAGGGTAGACTACAGTGTCAAATGCTGCAGATAGATGAAGAAGAAAGAAGAATGAGAAAGGGCCATTTAGATTTGGTTACTTGAGATTACTGGGTAACTTTGGAAAGAATAGCTTCAAGTGAGAAAGAGAAGATTGAACCCAGGCTTTGAAAGATTGAGAGAAATATAGGCAATAAGTAGAGTCAGTGTTATCTAGGAGTTTGGAGGAAAAAGGGAAGAAAGATCCAAGATCTTGAGGGTAGAGTAGGATAGAGAAGATGAGTTAAATTTTAGGGTATTTGTAGTCAACAGGGAAAGAGCCAGGAGATAGGAAAAACTAGGGATTAGATAGCAAGAATATAGAGAAATGGGATGATTAAAGATTAAAAAGGTGTGTTCCTGTGTTTTTGCATGCAATGTATGTTTTTGTGTGATTGAACAAAGCTAGAGGAAGTCACAAAACTACTGACTTGGTCCATTAGATAACGTGAGATAACATCTAATCTTGACTGAGCCCTCACCAAAGCAAGATGGTTCTTTTATTTCCCCATAATTAGTTCTCTATCCCATTTCCTTGAACTGAAATGTTCCAATGTGGTTAGAGCCTTAAGGAAGATACAGAGCAGAGAGTGAATTTTTATAGTCTGAATGATTTTGACTGGCTGTTTTGGTCAAATTTATTAGAAAACCTTTAGTTTTTTAAAAATCTCATTCATTATCCTAAGAGCCAGCATGACAACCATTCATCCATCCATCCATCCACCCATGCTTGTATGCATAGATCCATCTATCCAAGCAGTGTAGTAAAAACACTAATAATAATAATAATAATGATAATAATATATAATATTTATATAGCACTTACAATATGCTAAGCACTTAAAAACACCATCTCATTTTATCTTCACAAAATCCTGGGCGATAGGTGCTATCTCCATTTTATAGATTTGGAAACTGAAGCAAAGTGACTTGCTAAGTATAGTGAAAAGACTTAAGTGCTGGGTTTAAATCCTACTTATTAGGCTTACTAGTTCTGTAATTATGGACAAATGACTTCTTTTTTCTGAGTCTCAGTTACCCAGACTGTAAAATGGGATTAATAATCTTCATACCATTTAACTTCCCAAGGTGGCTGTGGGAAGAGTTTTGCTTTGGAAATTTTAAAGTGCTTAATGTGTTATTATTATTGACTCCTTTATTCAACAAATATTTATTAGGCATTATAGGTTCTTAAAAGTTCTACGATAATGCCTGCTTCATATTGGCAGGGACATGACCCTGGGTTCTTACATGTTGTGCCAACAGAGCTCAAATTCTGGCAGGTACTACCTAGAAGAAAGCTTTGAATATGATACTGATACTGATATGATACTGTGTCTGCTGTCCAAGGACCAGTCTAATAAAATAAGGACAGACCATCAGATGGTTGACCAGTAGGAGACAACTTTGTACTGTTCTAGAAGCTATGTGTTATAGTCCTGCCCTCAAGGAGTCAGGGGAGGCATATGAGGCACAGACATAGATAAATATAACAAAAATAGAAATAAGATAAGTTCTTTAGAGGAGTGTAAAACATTCTGAAGTCTGTCAAGGTCGAAGGGATCCAATTTTATATTAAAGATTGGGAGCTCTGATACTAGTATTTAAGCAACTAGTTGGAGAAGCCAAGAGAAGCTTTTTGAAAATCTTTGTACTGGGAAAGAAGATTTAATTCCCTGATGGGTTGAGCCCAAGAGAATAATCTTTCTCATACAATAAGGGCAAGAGGGAAAGGGTTAGCAGTAGCCTTCAGTCCTCCTTGGTAAATGAAAGAGGTGATCTAATGATGAAAGGCCCATTTTTCCCACATCAAAACATCCAGAGGCCCTCCACTTCCCCACCATGTTGTTTCCATAACTTAAATCTCTCCAAGTCTTTTGGAGGAAGACATAGAAACTTGCTGAAATGCAGATGCGATCTAGCTATCTCCTTTCCATTGGGTGCAATAGAAAGATCCCAAGACTTATAGTAAGGATTCCTGGGCTCATATTTGTCTCTGACATTATTACCTTGAACAAGTCACTAATCTCTCTGAACCTCCTGCAAAATAGGGAGAATAGATAATGAGTTGATGTATGTTTGTAGAGGTCTAACTTTATTGGAATGTGAGCTCTTATAATCAGCCACTGAGAATAAAATGTAATGCCTGGATGTCATTAATATCTGAGCTTGAATTAGTTGTTTGAAATATTGTCACCCAGCTATCCCCTGAGGGAATCTATTTAAGACAATTGATTTTTGTGGGGAGGAAAGAAATGGAAGAAAGGTCCATCTTCCAAGATGTTGCCAAGGAACATGGGCAGCTTATTGTACTAGATAATTAGGAGATATCTCCAATTTAGTGAGCTAATTCGGCATCAGTAAACTGATTTTAGAACTACAGAATATTAAGGTTGGAAGGAACCTTATATACCATCTAGTTCAACTCATTTATTATACAAAGGAGGAAATTAAAGTCTAAGGAGGTGAGGTGACTCATCCAAGATCATTCAGCTAACAAGTGGCAGAGTTGAGTCTAGAACCCAAGTCTCCCAGTTTCCAGTCCTAGTATCCTTTGTACCATACCAGGCAACCATCTAGAGAATTACTCATACAATTATTTGGAAAATTCTGTGCCATGTGATAGGACATGCGAGTGTAAGATAACATCTGATTCTTCAAAGTATTTACTTTAAGGAAAAGGAGAAAGGGAAAAATGTCATGAATGAATGAAGACACTTTGGTTGTTAATTCATTAACTGATTCATCCCAATTCTGATACTACCTAGGTGGAAAAAATTGGTCAAGCCACCTTCCCATCTGGGTCTCAGTTTCTTCATTTTGAAAATGAAAGGGTTGAACTAGCAAAGAAGTTCCTAACTTTTATTGTGCCATGGACCCCTTTGGCAGTCTGGTGAAGCTTATGGATCCCTTCTTGGAGTCATGCTTTCAAATACATAATGTAAATTCCATAGCATTACAAAGGCAACCAATGCTTAATTAAAAACATGGATATAAAATTTTCCCTTTCAATATCACAGATACCCTGAAATCTATCTATGGACCTCTGAGGATCTCTGAACCCTAGGTTAAGAACCCATGGACTAAAAGATCTATAAAATTCTTTCCAGCTTTAATATTTTATATTCTATGTTCTATAGTTCCATGTTATGTGTTCTCACTGTTGTACGTTCTAAGGACTAATATTCTATAATTCCAATATTTTGGGAGAAGACACATGAAACAGAGAATGAAAAAAAGCATCAGGGCGCAGTAGAGTTGGTAAAAATAGTGCAGTAGAATGGATGGGTGAAGGAGAAGGGATGGATAGGAGGATTTTGGATGGAGGTGGGAGGAGAAGGCTAGAGGGAGGACAGGTGGTCCTGGGGAATAGAATGTTATTCTCCCAGTCCACTTAGAGATAGTTGACTAATTGGTGATGAATTGAACAATGTCCAACCATTTGGATTAGAAAAAATAATATTCCATTTCTACCTTACGGCAACCTGGGAGTGTATTATTGACATTTGAAAAGGCTAAGTTAGGAGCTTGCCAGGATTTCATTCCAGTACCCCATGTGATTCCCATGTGTCATCATCCCGAGGGAGCCTGAGGGTGCTGAGAATCACAGTGTTATTTTTGACCACAGCTGTACTGGCCAGCGGCCGCCAAAATAAAGACAGGGCCAGGTCTGGCAGGGGGAGATCAAAGTCCCTTAGGTTTTTGTCATGTAAGGATCAAAATATGAATTGCTTCCAAGAAATGAGCCCTGTCAGAACTTTTCATGATATGTGACCTCGGTGAAGTTGATTAGTTTTTCTATATCTCAGTTTCCCTATCTGTAAGGTGGGTATATTAATAGCTGTCATGTCTACTTTGTCTAGTATGGTAGTATATGTATATAAATATGTATATTTGAAACTTTTTCTACTTGTACAATTCTTTACTAATTATAAGAGACTCTTAGTAATAGACTCCTTTCCCCCCAAGCCCACTGAAAAGATCTCACTGGGGTTCTCTCAAGATGCCACCCAAATGTTAATTCTCAGCAATATGACTTCCTCTTGGGGTCTGTCTTTCATTGTTCCATAGTTTATGAGAGGAAACAGATGATAGAAAACAGGTAAAGGAAATGTCTTGTAGGATTACATGAGCTTTGTCCTCAGCTTTTATGCCACCCCCAACACACATACACAAACATACGTCTAGTCAAATACACACACATACAATTAATCATTCATTATGTGCCTACCATGTCCCATGTACTAACTGCTGGAGCTACAGAGAAAGATGAAAAATAGTCCTTGCCCTCAAGGAGCTTACATTCTAATGGAGGAGACAACATTTAAATGAATATTTTGTTGTCGTTCAGTTGTTTCAGCGGCAGCCAACTCTTCATGACTTTATTTGTGGTTTTCTTTACAAAGATGCTGGCATGGTTTGCCATTCCTTCTCCAGCTCATTTTACAGATGAGGAACTGAGGCCGTTAAGTGACTTGCTCAGGGTCATATAGGGAATCAGTCTCTTGGGCTAGATTTGAATTTAGGAAGATGAGTCTTCCTGATTCCAAGCCCAGTATTGTAACCCCTCACACACACACACACACACACACACACACACACACACACACACACACACACACACACACAACTACTGCCCAACTGTAGGAGCTTTCTACCACTTGGAGGATAGCCAAGCTGCCCAGGGCATGGCTTTTAAAGTGTGTACTAGTTCATAGAGTTTCCCCAGAGGTGAACCTTCTATGTTAGTGAAAGCATTTTGCAACCTTCTGTAGCAAGTTGGCAGTAAACACTTCTCCCTAGATGGACCCTCATGGGTGGAGCAGGCATCTGCTTGCTCTCCCTGTTCCAGCTCCCCCTTTGCTACCTCCCATTTGCTATCTCCCATAGTTCCTCTCCTATAGTTCCCTTATTGGATTTCTTTGTTTCCATCCCAGATCTTGGAGTCCTTCCCCAAGACCATCCTTTTCTCAGCAAAGTGCATACCATGTATACTTTTTGTTCCTTTTCCTTTGTTGATGGTCAAGTCTGCCAGAGCCAGAGGTAACTCAAGGCCAATGCTTTATCTTTTTTTCTTTAAGGGAAAGAATCCTGACAATTGGCTCTGGGTGCTATCTCTTCCTTGGCCAACCCTTTCCCAACAGACAAGACTCCCAAGAGAGTCTGGAGCCCTGTGGTTTCTCTGAAGAGACAGTTGAGTATAGATCTAGAGCTGGAAGGGTTCATCTACCCCATTCTCTTCATTTTATAGATGAAGAAACCAAGATACAGAGAGGTTAGATGACTTGACCAATGTCATACATATGACCAAATCTAGATTTGAACTCAGATCTCATCAACTCAAGTTCAGCAGCTTTTCTGCTATATTATATTACACTTAAAAAAAAAAACTCTTTACCTTCTGTCTTGGAATCAATACTAAGAATCATTTTCAAGCAGAAGAGCAGAAAGGGATAGGCACTTGGGGTTAAGTGACTTGCCCAGGGTCATATCTGAGGCCAATTGGAATCCTAGTTCTCTTGACCCCAGGCTTGGCTCTCTATCTACCAAGCCACCTAGCTGCCCCCTATATTACTTCCTGAGATGATTCTTGCTCAAATACTCATTCCAATCCTTCTCTGGCAATGAACACTTTGCTGTCTTCCTCTTCACATACCCCATCCAATGGAATGGAAATCCATCAGAATGGGCAAATGAGAACAATTTGTTCTAGTGACCAGGAAGGTGAATGAGACAGGCCCTATGGAGTGCTTAGAGCTTGGTTAGACTTTGAAGAAGCCATGGTCATCCATTGTATCTCAGACCATTGCCAGTCATCCTGACTTTTTTCTTGTCTCTGGACTATGAGATGCTGGAAGGGAGACTGAGGCTGATGACTTTGTGTAACTCTGCCTCATTTAATTCCAATTCTAGCTTAAGTCAAGACATAACCCCATGATGTAATTGATTTTCTTGGAAAAAAAAAGATGAAATACGAGAACAACACAGTCACTGAGTGAACTAAATAGTTGACTAGAAATTAGGACCTTGTATAAGGATGGAATCAACTCTACCCCAACTGCTACATGTAAAGAGATCATATTTTCTGGTTGGATGGCTATCAAGTATATTGTAACAAGGATTCTTTTTGGGTATGGCTTGAACTAGTTGGCTATTGGCATCCCTTCCAACTTTTGAAATAATGTGGTTCTGGTATATTCTTTAGTAGTTCTAGAAAATTCAAACGTTTATGATCTTGTCATTACTTAGATTCTTCAGTTGTTTTCTGTGTTTTATATTTTCTGTCCAAGAAGGCTCTTTAAGCTGGAAAGAAGTGCAGGAAATTGTTGTTTTTTTAAAAACTCCATTTTAAAGATGAAGAAATTGAAGCTAGACACAGTAGGTAAAGTGGGTGGCTTAGAGGCAGCAGAGCTGGAGGGGATCAGAGCACTCAGGCCACTTCCTCCCCCCTCTCTACCCTCACTGAGGACATTCCTCACATCACCCACCCCCTCTGCCCAGCAGCCCAATAGGAGCACTTCCTCCCTCCCCTGTGTGGGGTAAGGCAGGACAGGGCATACCCAGTACTTGGTGGGGGGAGGGGCATGGCACTCCAGTTTCTGGGGGGATGGGCACAG